>NC_092336.1:344708653-345018269 GCF_046630445.1 Rutidosis leptorrhynchoides
GTAACGACTAACGATGACTTAACGACTCAGTTAAAATGTATATACATGTAGTGTTTTAATATGTATTCATACACTTTAGAAAGACTTCAAGACACTTATCAAAATACTTCTACTTAACAAAAATGCTTACAATTACATCCTCGTTCAGTTTCATCAACAATTCTACTCGTATGCACCCGTATTCGTACTCGTACAATACACAGCTTTTAGATGTATGTACTATTGGTATATACACTCCAATGATAAGCTCTTAGCAGCCCATGTGAGTCACCTAACACATGTGGGAACCATTATTTGGCAACTAGCATGAAATATCTCATAAAATTACAAAAATATGAGTAATCATTCATGACTTATTTACATGAAAACAAAATTACATATCCTTTATATCTAATCCATACACCAACGACCAAAAACACCTACAAACACTTTCATTCTTCAGTTTGCTTCATCTAATTGATCTCTCTCAAGTTCTATCTTCAAGTTATAAGTGTTCTTCATATATTCTACAAGTTCTAGTTACATAAAATCAAGAATACTTTCAAGTTTGCTAGCTCACTTCCAATCTTGTAAGGTGATCATCCAACCTCAAGAAATCTTTGTTTCTTACAGTAGGTTATCATTCTAATACAAGGTAATAATCATATTCAAACTTTGGTTCAATTTCTATAACTATAACAATCTTATTTCAAGTGATGATCTTACTTGAACTTGTTTTCGTGTCATGATTCTGCTTCAAGAACTTCGAGCCATCCAA
Organism: Rutidosis leptorrhynchoides; assembly: GCF_046630445.1. Classification (NCBI taxonomy): domain Eukaryota; kingdom Viridiplantae; phylum Streptophyta; class Magnoliopsida; order Asterales; family Asteraceae; genus Rutidosis; species Rutidosis leptorrhynchoides. The sequence continues at coordinate 344,709,411 of NC_092336.1, forward strand.
GGATCCATTAAAGCTAGATCCATTTTTCTCTTTTCCAGTAGGTTTATCCAAGGAACTTAAGGTAGTAATGATGTTCATAACATCATTCGATTCATACATATAAAGCTATCTTATTCGAAGGTTTAAACTTGTAATCACTAGAACATAGTTTAGTTAATTCTAAACTTGTTCGCAAACAAAAGTTAATCCTTCTAAATTGACTTTTAAAATCAACTAAACACATGTACTATATCTATATGATATGCTAACTTAATGATTTAAAACCTGGAAACACGAAAAACACCGTAAAACCGGATTTACGCCGTCGTAGTAACACCGCGGGCTGTTTTGGGTTAGTTAATTAAAAACTATGATAAACTTTGATTTAAAAGTTGTTATTCTGAGAAAATGATTTTTATTATGAACATGAAACTATATCCAAAAATTATGGTTAAACTCAAAGTGGAAGTATGTTTTCTAAAATGGTCATCTAGACGTCGTTCTTTCGACTGAAATGACTACCTTTACAAAAACGACTTGTAACTTATTTTTCCGACTATAAACCTATACTTTTTCTGTTTATATTCATAAAATAGAGTTCAATATGAAACCATAGCAATTTTATTCACTCAAAACGGATTTAAAATGAAGAAGTTATGGGTAAAACAAGATTGGATAATTTTTCTCATTTTAGCTACGTGAAAATTGGTAACAAATCTATTCCAACGATAACTTAATCAACTTGTATTGTATATTATGTAATCTTAAGATACCATAGACACGTATACAATATTTCGACCTATCATGTCGACACATCTATATATATTTCGGAATAACCATAGACACTCTATATGTGAATGTTGGAGTTAGCTATACAGGGTTGAGGTTGATTCCAAAATATATATAGTTTGAGTTGTGATCAATACTGAGATACGTATACACTGGGTCGTGGATTGATTCAAGATAATATTTATCGATTTATTTCTGTACATCTAACTGTGGACAACTAGTTGTAGGTTACTAACGAGGACAGCTGACTTAATAAACTTAAAACATCAAAATATATTAAAAGTGTTGTAAATATATTTTGAACATACTTTGATATATATGTATATATTGTTATAGTTTCGTGAATCAACCAGTGGCCAAGTCTTACTTCCCGACGAAGTAAAAAAATCTGTGAAAGTGAGTTATAGTCCCACTTTTAAAATCTAATATTTTTGGGATGAGAATACATGCAGGTTTTATAAATGATTTACAAAATAGACACAAGTACGTGAAACTACATTCTATGGTTGAATTATCGAAATCGAATATGCCCCTTTTTATTAAGTCTGGTAATCTAAGAATTAGGGAACAGACACCCTAATTGACGCGAATCCTAAAGATAGATCTATCGGGCCCAACAAGCCCCATCCAAAGTACCGGATGCTTTAGTACTTCGAAATTTATATCATATCCGAAGGGTGTCCCGGAATGATGGGGATATTCTTATATATGCATCTTGTTAATGTCGGTTACCAGGTGTTCACCATATGAATGGTTTTTATCTCTATGTATGGGATGTGTATTGAAATATGAAATCTCGTGGTCTATTATTATGATTTGATATATATAGGTTAAACCTATAACTCACCAACATTTTTGTTGACGTTTTAAGCATGTTTATTCTCAGGTGATTATTAAGAGCTTCCGCTGTCGCATACTTAAATAAGGACGAGATTTGGAGTCCATGCTTGTATGATATTGTGTAAAAACTGCATTCAAGAAACTTATTTTGTTGTAACATATTTGTATTGTAAACCATTATGTAATGGTCGTGTGTAAACAGGATATTTTAGATTATCATTATTTGAGAATCTACGTAAAGCTTTTTAAACCTTTATTGATGAAATAAAGGTTATGGTTTGTTTTAAAATGAATGCAGTCTTTGAAAAACGTCTCATATAGAGGTCAAAACCTCGCAACGAAATCAATTAATATGGAACGTTTTTAATCAATAAGAACGGGACATTTCAGTTGGTATCCGAGCGTTGGTCTTAGAGAACCAGAATTTTGCATTAGTGTGTCTTATCGAGTTTGTTAGGATGCATTAGTGAGTCTGGACTTCGACCGTGTTTACTTGAAAAATGATTGCTTAACAAATTTTGTTGGAAACTATATATTTTTAACATGTGAATATTATGTGATATATTAATCTCTTAACGCGTTTGATATTATATGATAGATGTCTACCTCTACAACAAGTCCCATTGACTCACCTAATAATAATGAAGAGTCAAATGTAAATTGGAATGATTCGTGGACTGATTCACAAGTTCCCGAAGAGGAACCGGAAGAAGAGTCGGAACCGGAAGAAGAATCGGAACCGGAAGAAGAATCGGAACCGGAAGAAGAATCGGAACCGGATGAAGAAATAGAACCGGTGGGGGAAATAATAAAACGGTTAAGTAAAAAAAAATCCTCAACCAACCGACCAAGGTTAATTATGGTCAATGGTGTTTCCGCCAAGGAAGCAAAATATTGGGAGGATTACCAATTCTCCAATGAATCAGATTCCGATGAGAATTCCGATGATGTTATAGAAATTACCCCAACTGAATTTAAAAAGGCAAAAGAAAATAATAAGTAAAAGGGCATAAAAATAGAGAAATCTAATTCCAACCCCGATGAACTTTATATGTATCGTCAACCCCCGAAGTCCTTAAGTTGTAACAATGACCCGGGAACCTCTAAACCACCAGGTTTTTCTAAACCAATGTGGAAAACAACGGCTCGTATTAGGGGAACATCATATATCCCTAGAAACTTGGCAAAACGAACCAAAACCGAAGAAGAAGAAACAAGCGAGTCGGAATAAGATAGTTGTATTCGTGTGGAGTAATATATGTAATATAGTGTGCTTATGCTTTATGATATATGTAAAAATTGCTTGTATTAATAAGTATTTTTTTTATGAATCTAACTCTTGTCTATTTTACAGTATAAAAACACAAAATGGATAGACAACCCAATATTTTAAGAGACCTACCCGGAGACATGATTGATGAAATCTTGTCTAGAGTCGGTTAGAATTCTTCGGCACAACTATTTAAGGCGAGATCAGTTTGTAAGACATTCGAAGAACATTCCAAGAATGCCTTGGTTTATAAAAGGCTTTCGTTCGAAAGATGGGGGATATCACATTGGGAAATCCATAAGTTACGATGTGTTTACTTTGACGCATATATTGCGGGGAACCCAAATGCTATTTTACGCAATGGGTTAAGAAAGTATTTTGACTCAATATATCCGAATATTGGACTTCGTGATTTAGAAAAAGCGGCTAACATGCAACATAAAGAAGCATGTTATGCTTACGGATTAGTAATGTTCGCTTCTCACCAAAGTGAGAACAAGAACATCGGGCTACAACTATTAAACAAAACGTTCTCACAAGTGACGGAGTCGGTAATTGGGATAAGAAATGAGGTTTTTAGATTGTTACGGGACTGTTGGACATTACGTAACCCTCGTCCCTTTGAAGACGTTACAACACGCTGTCTTATCAACGGCCATAACGGTTATGTTCCACAAGACCAAGGATGGGAAGTAATCCTAGTAAAACCAGAATGCAAGACTTGTTTCTGGACGTATGAATTACGTGTCTTTATTGCCTTTGCTGAACGACTTGTGTACTAGCTAGAATTATCTTCACAACCATCTTGTATCAAATTTATTGTGTGCTATATTTCATGCTATATGTAAAATAAGCGGTATTGTAAGTTTGTAAAATATTGTGTAAAAGTTTGAACGCGAAATATTATTATAATCAGTTTTTCATATAGAATTGTAGTAGTTTAATTGTATATTAGCTACTAAGTATGAACTTAACGGGTAGGTACTACCCGAATTTAAACTTATAAAACGCTAATATGAAGAAAAAGCTTTTATAAATGAGTTCATATTATGCTACGAAATACTATTAACTACTCTTAATATTCTGTATGATTAACTTGTTCCATTTGACTATTTTGAAGGAAATGGCACCGACTACTCGACACACCGTGAATATGAATGAAGAGGAATTCCGTACTTTTCTAGCTTCAAACATAGCCGCAGTACAGGCTGCGCTACATACCAACAATAACCTTGGATCTAGCAGTACAGGAAATCGTGTAGGATGCACCTACAAAGAATTCACTGCCTGCAAACCTTTAGAATTTGATGGAACCGAAGGACCGATCGGATTGAAACGGTGGACCGAGAAGGTCGAATCGGTGTTTGCCATAAGTAAGTGTACTGAAGAGGACAAAGTGAAGTACGCTACGCATACCTTCACAGGTTCTGCGTTAACATGGTGGAATACCTATCTAGAGCAAGTGGGACAAGATGATGCGTACGCACTACCGTGGTCAGCATTCAAGCACTTGATGAACGAGAAGTACCGTCCCAGAACCGAGGTCAATAAGCTCAAGACAGACTTAGAGGGTTACGAAACCAAGGATTTGATATTACCACGTACGAAAGACGATTCATAGAATTGTGACTATTGTGTCCGGGAGCATTCAAAGATGAGGAAGAGAAGATCGACGCGTTTGTGAAAGGATTACCAGAAAGAATCCAAGAAGATATAAGTTCACACGAGCCCGCCTCCATACAACAGGCATGTAGAATGACTCACAAACTAGTGAACTAGATTGAAGAAAGAATTAATGAACAGACTGCTGAAGAGGCCAATGTGAAGCAAGTCAAAAGAAAGTGGGAGGAAAACGGTGATAAGAATCACCAATACAACAACAACAACAATTACAACAATAATCGCAACAATTATCCCAACAATCGCAACATCAATCGCAACTACAACAAACGGCCCAACAACAACAACAATAACAACAACAACAACAACAACAGCAACTATAACAATCATCCCAACAACAATAATAACCGCAACAACAACAACAATCAGAAGCAACTATGCCAAAGGTGTGAAAAGCATCACTCGGGGTTCTGCACCAAATTTTGCAACAAGTGTAAAAGAAATGGTCATAGCGCGGCGAAGTGTGAGGTCTACGGACCAGGGGTTAATAGAATGAAAGGAACAAATGGTGTCGGAACGAGTAATGGCGGAGCAAGTAGTGTCGGAGCAAGTTATGCCAATGTAGTTTGTTATAAATGTGGAAAACCGGGCCACATTATTAGAAATTGCCCGAACCAGGAGAACACGAATGGACAAGGCCGCGGAAGAGTTTTCAATATTAATGCGGTAGAGGCACAGGAAGACCCAGAGCTTGTTACGGGTACGTTTCTTATTGACAATAAATCTGCTTACGTTTTATTTGATTCGGGTGCGGATAGAAGCTATATGAGTAGAGATTTTTGTGCTAAATTAAGTTGTCCATTGACGCCTTTGGATAGTAAATTTTTACTCGAATTAGCAAATGGTAAATTAATTTCAGCAGATAATATATGTCGGAATCGAGAAATTAAACTGGTTAGCGAAACATTTAAGATTGATTTGATACCAGTAGAGTTAGGGAGTTTTGATTTGATAATCGGTATGGACTGGTTGAAAGAAGTGAAAGCACAGATCGTTTGTTACAAAAATGCAATTCGCATTATACGAGAAAAAGGAAAACCCTTAATGGTGTACGGAGAAAAGGGCAACACGAAGCTACATCTTATTAGTAATTTGAAGGCACAAAAACTAATAAGAAAAGGTTGCTATGCTGTTCTAGCACACGTCGAGAAAGTACAAATTGAAGAAAAGAGCATCAATGATGTTCCCATTGCAAAAGAATTTCCCGATGTATTTCCGAAAGAATTACCGGGATTACCCCCACATCGATCCGTTGAATTTCAAATAGATCTTGTACCAGGAGCTGCACCAATAGCTCGTGCTCCTTACAAACTCGCACCCAGTGAGATGAAAGAACTGCAAAGCTAATTACAAGAACTTTTAGAGCGTGGATTCATTCGACCAAGCACATCACCGTGGGGAGCTCCTGTTTTGTTTGTCAAGAAGAAAGATGGTACATTAAGGTTGTGTATCGACTACCGAGACTTGAACAAACTTACCATCAAGAACCGCTACCCACTACCGAGAATCGACGACTTATTTGATCAACTACAAGGCTCGTCTGTTTATTCAAAGATTGACTTACGTTCCGGGTATCATCAAATGCGGGAGAAAGAAGATGATATTCCAAAGACTGCTTTCAGAACACGTTACGGTCATTACGAGTTTATGGTCATGCCGTTTGGTTTAACTAATGCACCAGCTGTGTTCATGGACCTTATGAACCGAGTGTGTGGACCATACCTTGACAAGTTTGTCATTGTTTTCATTGATGACATACTTATTTACTCAAAGAATGACCAAGAACACGGTGAACATTTGAGAAAGGTGTTAGAAGTATTGAGGAAGGAAGAATTGTACGCTAAGTTTTCAAAGTGTGCATTTTGGTTGGAAGAAGTTCAATTCCTCGGTCACATAGTGAACAAAGAAGGTATTAAGGTGGATCCGGCAAAGATAGAAACTGTTGAAAAGTGGGAAACCCCGAAAACTCCGAAACACATACGCCAGTTTTTAGGACTAGCTGGTAACTACAGAAGGTTCATCCAAGACTTTTCCAGAATAGCAAAACCCTTGACTGCATTAACGCATAAAGGGAAGAAATTTGAATGGAATGATGAACAAGAGAAAGCGTTTCAGTTATTGAAGAAAAAGCTAACTACGGCACCTATATTGTCATTGCCTGAAGGGAATGATGATTTTGTGATTTATTGTGACGCATCAAAGCAAGGTCTCGGTTGTGTATTAATGCAATGAACGAAGGTGATTGCTTATGCGTCTAGACAATTGAAGATTCACGAACAAAATTATACGACGCATGATTTGGAATTAGGCGCGGTTGTTTTTGCATTAAAGACTTGGAGGCACTACTTATATGGGGTCAAAAGTATTATATATACCGACCACAAAAGTCTTCAACATATATTTAATCAGAAACAACTGAATATGAGGCAGCGTAGGTGGATTGAATTATTGAATGATTACGACTTTGAGATTCGTTACCACCCAGGGAAGGCAAATGTGGTAGCCGATGCCTTGAGCAGGAAGGACAGAGAACCCATTCGAGTAAAATCTATGAATATAATGATTCATAATAACCTTACTACTCAAATAAAGGAGGCGCAACAAGGAGTTTTAAAAGAGGGAAATTTAAAGGATGAAATACCCAAAGGATCGGAGAAGCATCTTAATATTCGGGAAGACGGAATCCGGTATAGGGCTGAAAGGATTTGGGTACCAAAATTTGGAGATATGAGAGAAAAGGTACTTAGAGAAGCTCATAAAACAAGATACTCAATACATCCTGGAACGGGGAAGATGTACAAAGATCTCAAGAATAATTTTTGGTGGCCGGGTATGAAAGCTGATGTTGCTAAATACGTAGGAGAATGTTTGACGTGTTCTAAGGTCAAAGCTGTGAAATATCCCGTTCTTATTGATTAAAAACGTTCCATATTAATTGATTTCGTTGCGAGGTTTTGACCTCTATATGAGACGTTTTTCAAAGATTGCATTCATTTTAAAACAAACCATAACCTTTATTTCATCAATAAAGGTTTAAAAAGCTTTATGTAGATTATCAAATAATGAAAATCTAAAATATGTTACAACGAAATAAGTTTCTTGAATGCAGTTTTTACACAATATCATACAAGCATGGACTCCAAATCTCGTCCTTATTTAAGTATGTGACAGCGGAAGCTCTTAATAATCACCTGAGAATAAACATGCTTAAAACGTCAACAAAAAATGTTGGTGAGTTATAGGTTTAATCTATATATTATCAAATCATAATAATAGACCACAAGATTTCATATTTCAATACACATCTCATACATAGAGATAAAAATCATTCATATGGTGAACACCTGGTAACTGACATTAACGTGATGCATATTTAAGAATATTCCCATCATTCCGGGATACCCTTCGGATATGATATAAATTTCGAAGTACTAAAGCATCTGGTACTTTGGATGGGGTTTGTTCGGCCGAATAGATCTATCTTTAGAGTTCACGTCAATTAGGGTGTCTGTTCCCTAATTCTTAGATTACCAGACTTAATAAAAAGGGCATATTCGATTAGATAATCCAACCATAGAATGTAGTTTCGATTACTTGTGTCTATTTCGTAAAGCATTTATAAAAGCAGCGCAATATAAAAGGGTAAAAAGGCAAATGAAACTCACTTTCACAGATTTTTTTTTTTTTACTTCGTCGGGAAGTAAGACTTGGCCACTGGTCGATTCACGAACCTATAACAAATATGTACATATATATCAAAGTATGTTCAAAATATATTTACAACACTTTTAATACATTTTGATATTTTAAGTTTATTAAGTCAGCTGTCCTCGTTAGTAACCTACAACTAGTTGTCCACAGTTAGATGTACATAAATAAATTGACATATATTATCTTGAATCAATCCACGACCCAGTGTATACATATCTCAGTATTGATCACAACTCAAACTATATATATTTTGGAATCAACCTCAACCCTGTATAGCTAACTCCAACATTCACATATAGAGTGTCTATGGTTGTTCCGAAATATATATAGATGTGTCGACATGATAGGTCGAAACATTGAATACGTGTCTATGGTATCTCAAGATTACATGATATACAATACAAGTTGATTAAGTTATGGTTGGAATAGATTTGTTACCAATTTTCACGTAGCTAAAATGAGTAGTTTTTACCAATTTTGTTTTGCTCGCCATTTCTTCGTTTCTAATCCGTTTTGAGTGATTTAAGCGGCCACGGTTTCGTATTGAACTTGAATTTATGAAACTAAACAGAAAAGGTATAGGTTTATAGTCGGAAATACAAGTTACAAGTCATTTTTGAAAGAGGTAGTCATTTCCGTCGAAAGAACGACATCTTGATGACTGTTTTGAAAAACATACTTTCACTTTGAGTTTAACCATGATTTTTGAATATGGTTTCATGTTCATAAGAAAAATTATTTTCCCAGAAGTATAGCTTTTAAATCAAAGTTTTTCATAGTTTTTAATTATCCAAACCAAAACAGCCCCCGGTTGTAACTACGACGGCGTAAATCCGGTTTTATGGTGTTTATCGTGTTTTCGGGTTTTAAATCATTAAGTTAGCATATCATATAGATATATATCATGTGTATAGTTGATTTTAAAAGTGTAGTTAGAAGGATTAACTTTATTTGCGAACAAGTTTAGAATTAACTAAACTATGTTCTAGTGATTACTAGTTTACCACTTCGAATATGATAGCTTTTTATGTATGAATCGAATGATGTTATGAACATCATTACTACCTTAAGTTCCTTGGATAAACCTTCTAGAAAAGAGAAAAATGGATCTAGCTTCAACGGATCCTTGGATGGCTCGAAGTTCTTGAAGCAGAATCATGACACGAAAACAAGTTCAAGTAAGATCATCACTTGAAATAAGATTGTTATAGTTATAGAAATTGAACCAAAGTTTGAATATGATTATTACCTTGTATTAGAATGATAACCTACTGTAAGAAAAAAAGATTTCTTGAGGTTGGATGATCACCTTACAAGATTGGAAGTGAGCTAGCAAACTTGAAAGTATTCTTGATTTTATGTAACTAGAACTTGTAGAATTTATGAAGAACACTTAGAACTTGAAGTTAGAACTTGAGAGAGATCAATTAGATGAAGAAAATTGAAGAATGAAAGTGTTTGTAGGTGTTTTTGGTCATTGGTGTATGGATTAGATATAAAGGATATGTAATTTTGTTTTCATGTAAATAAGTCATGAATGATTACTCATATTTTTGTAATTTTATGAGATATTTCATGCTAGTTGCCAAATGATGGTTCCTACATGTGTTAGGTGACTCACATGAGCTACTAAGAGCTGATCATTGGAGTGTATATACCAATAGTACATACATCTAAAAGCTGTGTATTGTACGAGTACGAATACGGGTGCATACGAGTAGAATTGTTGATGAAACTGAACGAGGATGTAATTGTAAGCATTTTTGTTAAGCAGAAGTATTTTGATAAGTGTCTTGAAGTCTTTCAAAAGTGTATGAATACATATTAAAACACTACATGTATATACATTTTAACTGAGTCGTTAAGTCATCGTTAGTCGTTACATGTAAGTGTTGTTTTGAGACCTTTAGGTTAACGATCTTGTTAAATTTTGTTAACCCAAAGTTTATAATATCAGATGAGGTTTTAAATTATTATATTATCATGATATTATGATATATTAATATATCTTAATATGATATATACATTTAAATGTCGTTACAACAATAATCGTTACATATATGTCTCGTTTCGAAATCCTTAAGTTAGTAGTCTTGTTTTTACTTATGTAGTTCATTGTTAATACACTTAATGATATATTTAATTATCATATTATCATGTTATATATAATATAACAATGTATTAATATGCATCATATATATTTAGTAAGATGTGGTTATAACGATAATCGTTATATGTATCGTTTCGAGTTTCATACGTCAATAGTCTCCTTTTTAAGTATATAACTTATTGTTACTATTTTTAATGAGATATTTGATGATCATTATATCTTGTTAAACAAATATATTTATTCATTTATGTATCATCATGTCATATACAACTTATAGCGTTCGTGAATCATTGGTCAAACTGGGTAATCAGACGTTTACAAAATTTCCGTTTCAATTAACCAAGTCTTAACAAGTTTGATTGCTTAACATGTTGGAAACATTTAATCATGTAAATAAAAATTTCATTTAATATATATAAACATGGAAAAGTTCGAGTCACTACAGTACCTACCCGTTAAATAAATTTCGTCCCGAAATTTTAAGCAGTTGGAGGTGTTGACGTATCTTCTGGAAATAAATGAGGGTATTTCTTCTTCATCTGATCTTCTCGTTCCCAGGTGAACTCGGGTCCTCTACGAGCATTCCATCGAACCTTAACAATTGGTATCTTGTTTTGTTTAAGTCTCTTAACCTCACGATCCATTATTTCAACGGGTTCTTCAATGAATTGAAGTTTTTCATTGATTTGGATTTCGTCCAACAGAACAGTGAGATCTTCTTTAGCAAAACATTTCTTCAAATTCGAGATGTGGAAAGTGTTATGTACAGCCGCGAGTTGTTGAGGTAACTCAAGTCGGTAAGCTACTGGTCCGACACGATCAATAATCTTGAATGGTCCAATATACCTTGGATTTAATTTCCCTCGTTTACCAAATCGAACAACACCTTTCCAAGGTGCAACCTTAACCATGACCATCTCTCCAATTTCAAATTCGATATCTTTTCTTTTAATGTCGGCGTAGCTCTTTTGTCGACTTTGGGCGGTTTTCAACCGTTGTTGAATTTGGATGATCTTCTCAGTAGTTTCTTGTATTATCTTCGGACCCGTAATCTGTCTATCCCCACTTCACTCCAACAAATCAGAGACCTGCACTTTCTACCATAAAGTGCTTCAAACGGAGCCATCTCAATGCTTGAATGGTAGCTATTGTTGTAGGAAAATTCTGCTAACGGTAGATGTCGATCCCAACTGTTTCCGAAATCAATAACACATGCTCGTAGCATGTCTTCAAGCATTTGTATCGTCCTTTCACTCTGCCCATTAGTTTGTGGATGATAGGCAGTACTCATGTCTAGACGAGTTCCTAATGCTTGCTGTAATATCTGTCAGAATCTTGAAATAAATCTGATATCCCTATCAGAGATAATAGCGATTGGTATTCCATGTCTGGAGACGACTTCCTTCAAATACAGTCGTGCTAACTTCTCCATCTTGTCATCTTCTCTTATTGGCAGGAAGTGTGCTGATTTGGTGAGACGATCAACTATTACCCAAATAGTATCAAAACCACTTGCAGTCCTTGGCAATTTAGTGATGAAATCCATGGTAATGTTTTCCCATTTCCATTCCGGGATTTCGGGTTGTTGAAGTAGACCTGATGGTTTCTGATGCTCAGCTTTGACCTTAGAACACGTCAAACAATCTCCTACGTATTTAGCAACATCGGTTTTCATACCCGGCCACCAAAAATGTTTCTTGATATCCTTGTACATCTTCCCCGTTCCAGGATGTATTGAGTATCTGGTTTTATAAGCTTCTCTAAGTACCATTTCTCTCATATCTCCAAATTTTGGTACCCAAATCCTTTCAGCCCTATACCGGGTTCCGTCTTCCCGAATATTAAGATGCTTCTCCGATCCTTTGGGTATTTCATCCTTTAAATTTCCCTCTTTTAAAACTCCTTGTTGCGCCTCCTTTATTTGAGTAGTAAGGTTATTGTGAATCATTATATTCATAGATTTTACTCGAATGGGTTCTCTGTCATTCCTGCTCAAGGCGTCGGCTACCACATTTTCCTTCCCCGGGTGGTAACGAATCTCAAAATCGTAATCATTCAACAATTCAATCCACCTACGCTGCCTCATATTCAGTTGTTTCTGATTAAATATGTGTTGAAGACTTTTGTGGTCGGTATATATAATACTTTTGACCCCATATAAGTAGTGCCTCCAAGTCTTTAATTCAAAAACAACCGCGCCTAATTCCAAATCATGTGTCGTATAATTTTGTTCGTGAATCTTCAATTGTCTAGACGCATAAGCAATCACCTTCGTTCGTTGCATTAATACACAACTGAGACCTTGCTTTGATGCGTCACAATAAATCACAAAATCATCATTCCCTTCAGGTAATGACAATATAGGTGCCGTAGTTAGCTTTTTCTTCAATAACTGGAACGCTTTCTCTTGTTCATCCTTCCATTCAAATTTCTTCCCTTTATGCGTTAATGCAGTCAAGGGTTTTGCTATTTTGGAAGAGTCTTGGATGAACCTTCTGTAGTAACCAGCTAGTCCTAAAAACTGGCGTATGTGTTTCGGAGTTTTCGGGGTTTCCCACTTTTCAACAGTTTCTATCTTTGCCGAATCCACCTTAATACCTTCTTTGTTCACTATGTGACCGAGGAATTGAACTTCTTCCAACCAAAATGCACACTTTGAAAACATAGCGTACAATTCTTCCTTCCTCAATACTTCTAACACCTTTCTCAAATGTTCACCGTGTTCTTGGTCATTCTTTGAGTAAATAAGTATGTCATCAATGAAAACAATGACAAACTTGTCAAGTTATGGTCCACACACTCGGTTCATAAGGTCCATGAACACAGCTGGTGCATTAGTTAAACAAAACGGCATGACCATAAACTCGTAATGACCGTAACGTGTTCTGAAAGCAATCTTTGGAATATCATCTTCTTTCACCCGCATTTGATGATACCCGGAATGTAAGTCAATCTTTGAATAAACAGACGAGCCTTGTAGTTGATCAAATAAGTCGTCAATTCTTGGCAGTGGATAACGGTTTTAATGGTAAGTTTGTTCAACTCTCTGTAGTAAATACACAACCTAAATGTACCATCTTTCTTCTTGACAAACAAAACAGGAGCTCCCCACGGTGATGTGCTTGGTCGAATGAAACCACGCTCTAAAAGTTCTTGTAATTGGCTTTGCAGTTCTTTCATCTCGCTGGGTGTGAGTCTGTAAGGAGCACGAGCTATTGGTGCAGCTCCTGGTACAAGATCTATTTGAAATTTAATGGATCGATGTGGGGGTAATCCCAGTAATTCTTTCGGAAATACATCGGGAAATTCTTTTGCGATGGGAACATCATTGATGCTCTTTTCTGTAGTGACCCGAACTTTTCCATGTTTATATATATTAATTGAGATTGATATTTACATGATTAAATGTTTCCAACATGTTAAGCAATCAAACTTGTCAAGACTTGATTAATTGAAATATGTTTCATATAGACAATTGACCACCCAAGTTGACCGGCGATTCACGAACGTTAAAACTTGTAAAAACGACATGAAGATATATATATGGATATACATATGGTTAACATGAGATTATGATAAGTAAGTATCTCCATAAGTATATTAACAATGAGTTATATACATATAAACAAGACTACTAACTTAAGGATTTCGAAACGAGACATATATGTAACGATTATCGTTGTAACGACATTTAAATGTATATATATCATATTAAGATATATTAATATGTCATAATATCATGATAATATAATAATTTAACATCTCATTTGATATTATAAACATTGGGTTAACAACATTTAACAAGATCGTTAACCTAAAGGTTTCAAAACAACAGTTACATGTAACGACTAACGATGACTTAACGACTCAGTTAAAATGTATATACATGTAGTGTTTTAATATGTATTTATACACTTTTGAAAGACTTCAATACACTTATCAAAATACTTCTACTTAACAAAAATGCTTACAATTACATCCTCGTTCAGTTTCATCAACAATTCTACTCGTATGCACCCGTATTCGTACTCGTACAATACACAGCTTTTAGATGTATGTACTATTGGTATATACACTCCAATGATCAGCTCTTAGCAGCCCATGTGAGTCACCTAACACATGTGGGAACCATCATTTGGCAACTAGCATGAAATATCTCATAAAATTACAAAAATATGAGTAATCATTCATGACTTACTTACATGAAAACAAAATTACATATCCTTTATATCTAATCCATACACCAACGACCAAAAATACCTACAAACACTTTCATTCTTCAATTTTCTTCATCTAATTGATCTCTCTCAAGTTCTATCTTCAAGTTCTAAGTGTTCTTCATAAATTCTACAAGTTCTAGTTACATAAAATCAAGAATACTTTCAAGTTTGCTAGCTCACTTCCAATCTTGTAAGGTGATCATCCAACCTCAAGAAATCTTTGTTTCTTACAGTAGGTTATCATTCTAATACAAGGTAATAATGATATTCAAACTTTGGTTAAATTTCTATAACTATAACAATCTTATTTCAAGTGATGATCTTACTTGAACTTGTTTTCGTGTCATGATTCTGCTTCAAGAACTTCGAGCCATCCAAGGATCCGTTGAAGCTAGATCCATTTTTCTCTTTTCCAGTAGGTTTATCCAAGGAACTTAAGGTAGTAATGATGTTCATAACATCATTCGATTCATATATATAAAGCTATCTTAATCGAAGGTTTAAACTTGTAATCACTAGAACATAGTTTAGTTAATTCTAAACTTGTTCGCAAACAAAAGTTAATCCTTCTAACTTGACTTTTAAAATCAACTAAACACATGTTCTATATCTATATGATATGCTAACTTAATGATTTAAAACCTGGAAACACGAAAAATACCGTAAAACCGGATTTACGCCGTCGTAGTAACACCGCGGGCTGTTTTGGGTTAGTTAATTAAAAACTATGATAAACTTTGATTTAAAAGTTGTTATTCTGAGAAAATGATTTTTATTATGAACATGAAAATATATCCAAAAATTATGGTTAAACTCAAAGTGGAAGTATGTTTTCTAAAATGGTCATCTAGACGTCGTTCTTTCGACTGAAATGACTACCTTTACAAAAACGACTTGTAACTTATTTTTCCGACTATAAACCTATAATTTTTCTGTTTAGATTCATAAAATAGAGTTCAATATGAAACCATAGCAATTTGATTCACTCAAAACGGATTTAAAATGAAGAAGTTATGGTAAAACAAGATTGGATAATTTTTCTCATTTTAGCTACGTGAAAATTGGTAACAAATCTATTCCAACCATAACTTAATCAACTTGTATTGTATATTATGTAATCTTGAGATACCATATACACGTATACAATGTTTCGACCTATCATGTCGACACATCTATATATATTTCGGAATAACCATAGACACTCTATATGTGAATGTTGGAGTTAGCTATACAGGGTTGAGGTTGATTCCAAAATATATATAGTTTGAGTTGTGATCAATACTGAGATACGTATACACTGGGTCGTGGATTGATTCAAGATAATATTTATCGATTTATTTCTGTACATCTAACTGTGGACAACTAGTTGTAGGTTACTAACGAGGACAGCTGACTTAATAAACTTAAAACATCAAAATATATTAAAAGTGTTGTAAATATATTTTGAACATACTTTAATATATATGTATATATTGTTATAGGTTCATGAATCAACCAGTGGCCAAGTCTTACTTCTCGACGAAGTAAAAATCTGTGAAAGTGAGTTATAGTCCCACTTTTAAAATTTAATATTTTTGGGATGAGAATACATGCAGGTTTTATAAATGATTTACAAAATAGACACAAGTACGTGAAACTACATTCTATGGTTGAATTATCGAAATCGAATATGCCCCTTTTTATTAAGTCTGGTAATCTAAGAATTAGGGAACAGACACCCTAATTGATGCGAATTCTAAAGATAGATCTATTGGGCCTAACAAACCCCATCCAAAGTACCGGATGCTTTAGTACTTCGAAATTTATATCATATCCGAAGGGTGTCCCGGAATGATGGGGATATTCTTATATATGCATCTTGTTAATGTCGGTTACCAGGTGTTCACCATATGAATGATTTTTATCTCTATGTATGAGATGTGTATTGAAATATGAAATCTTGTGGTCTATTATTATGATTTGATATATAGGTTAAACCTATAACTCACCAACATTTTTGTTGACGTTTTAAGCATGTTTATTCTCAGGTGATTATTAAGAGCTTCCGCTGTCGCATACTTAAATAAGGACGAGATTTGGAGTCCATGCTTGTATGATATTGTGTAAAAACTGCATTCAAGAAACTTATTTTGTTGTAACATATTTGTAATGTAAACCATTATGTAATGGTCGTGTGTAAACAGGATATTTTAGATTATCATTATTTGATAATCTATGTAAAGATTTTTAAACCTTTATTGATGAAATAAAGGTTATGGTTTGTTTTAAAAATGAATGCAGTCTTTGAAAAACGTCTCATATAGAGGTCAAAACCTCGCAACGAAATCAATTAATATGGAACGTTTTTAATCAATAAGAACGGGACATTTCATTTTCTTCAGTTTGTACTTTCTCGATGTGTGCCAGAACAGCATAGCAACCTTTTTCTTATTAGTTTTTGTGCCTTCAAATTACTAATAAGATGTAGCTTCGTGTTGCCCTTTTCTCCGTACACCATTAAGGGTTTTCCTTTTTCTCGTATAATGCGATTTGCATTTTTGTAACAAACGATCTCTGCTTTCACTTCTTTCAACCAGTCCAAACCGATTATCACATCAAAACTCCCTAACTCTACTGGTATCAAGTCAATCTTAAATGTTTCGCTAACCAGTTTAATTTCTCGATTCTGACATATATTATCAGCTGAAATTAATTTACCATTTGCTAATTCGAGTAAAAATTTACTATCCAAAGGCGTCAATGGACAACTTAATTTAGCACAAAAATCTCTACTCATATAGCTTCTATCTGCACCCGAATCAAATAAAACGTAAGCAGATTTATTGTCAATAAGAAACGTACCCGTAACAAGCTCCGGGTCTTCCTGTGCCTCTGCCGCATTAATATTGAAAACTCTTCCACGGCCTTGTCCATTCGTGTTCTCCTGGTTCGGGCAATTTCTAATAATGTGGCCCGGTTTTCCACATTTATAATAAACTACATTGGCATAACTTGCTCCGACACTACTTGCTCCGCCATTACTCATTCCGACACCATTTGTTCCTTTCGTTCTGTTAACCCCTGGTCCATAGACCTCACACTTCACTGCGCTATGACCATTTCTTTTACACTTGTTGCAAAATTTGGTGCAGAACCCCGAGTGATACTTTTCACACCTTTGGCATAGCTGCTTCTGATTGTTGTTGTTGTTGTTGCGGTTATTATTGTTGTTGGGATGATTGCTGTTGTTGTTGTTGTTGTTGTTGTTGTTGTTGTTGTTGTTGTTGGGCCGTTTGTTGTAGTTGCGATTGATGTTGCGATTGTTGGGATAGTTGTTGCGATTATTGTTGTAATTGCTGTTGTTGTTGTATTGGTGATTCTTATCACCGTTTTCCTCCCACTTTCTTTTGACTTGCTTCACATTGGCCTCTTCAGCAGTCTGTTCTTTAATTCTTTCTTCAATCTGGTTTACTAGTTTGTGAGCCATTCTACATGCCTGTTGTATGGAGGTGGGCTCGTGTGAACTTATATCTTCTTGGATTCTTTCTTGTAATCCTTTAACAAACGCGTCGATCTTCTCTTCCTCATCTTCGAACGCTCCCGGACACAATAGGCACAATTCTGTGAATCGTCTTTCGTACGTGGTAATATCAAATCCTTGGGTTCATAACCCTCTAAGTTCTGTCTTGAGCTTATTGACCTCGGTTCTTGGACGGTACTTCTCGTTCATCAAGTGTTTGAATGCTGACCACGGTAGTGCGTACGCATCATCTTGTCCCACTTGCTCTAGATAGGTATTCCACCATGTTAACGCAGAACCTGTGAAGGTATGCGTAGCGTACTTCACTTTGTCCTCTTCAGTACACTTACTTATGGCAAACACCGATTCGACCTTCTCGGTCCACCGTTTCAATCCGATCGGTCCTTCGGTTCCATCAAATTCCAAAGGTTTGCAGGCAGTGAATTCTTTGTAGGTGCATCCTACACGATTTCCTGTACTGCTAGATCCAAGGTTATTGTTGGTATGTAGCGCAGCCTGTACTGCGGCTATGTTTGAAGCTAGAAGAGTACGGAATTCCTCTTCATTCATATTCACGGTGTGTCGAGTAGTCGGTGCCATTTCCTTCAAAATAGTCAAATGGAACAAGTTAATCATACAGAATATTAATAGTAGTTAATAGTATTTCGTAGCATAATATGAACTCATTTATAAAAGATTTTTCTTCATATTAGCATTTTATAAGTTTAAATTCGGGTAGTACCTACCCGTTAAGTTCATACTTAGTAGTGAATATACAATTCAACTACTACAATTCTATATGAAAAACTGATTATAATAATATTTCGCGTTCAAACTTTTACACAATATTTTACAAACTTACAATACCGATTATTTTACATATAGCATGAAATATAGCACACAATAAATTTGATACAAGATGGTTGTGAAGATAATTCTAGCTAGTACACAAGTCGTTCAGCAAAGGCAATAAAGACACGTAATTCATACGTCCAGAAACAAGTCATGCATTCTGGTTTTACTAGGACTACTTCCCATCCTTGGTCTTGTGGAACATAACCGTTATGGCCGTTGATAAGACAGCGTGTTGTAACGTTGTCAAAGGGACGAGGGTTACGTAATGTCCAACAGTCCCGTAACCATCTAAAAACCTCATTTCTTACCCCAATTTCCGACTCCGTCACTTGTGGGAATGTTTTGTTTAATAGTTGTAGCCCGATGTTCTTGTTCTCACTTTAGTGAGAAGCGAACATTACTAACCCGTAAGCATAACATGCTTCTTTATGTTGCATGTTAGCCGCTTTTTCTAAATCACGAAGTCCTATATTCGGATATATTGAGTCAAAATAATTTCTTAACCCGTTGCGTAAAATAGCATTTGGGTTCCCCGCAATATATGCGTCAAAGTAAACACATCGTAACTTATGGATTTCCCAATGTGATATCCCCCATCTTTCGAACGAAAGCCTTTTATAAACCAAGGCATTCTTGGAACGTTCTTCGAATGTCTTACAAACTGATCTCGCCTTAAATAGTTGTGCCGAGGAATTCTGACCGACTCTAGACAAGATTTCATCAATCATGTCTCCGGGTAGGTCTCTTAAAATATTGGGTTGTCTATCCAATTTGTGTTTTTATACTGTAAAATAGACAAGAGTTAGATTCATAAAAAAAATACTTATTAATACAAGCAATTTTTACATATATCATAAAGCATAAGCACACTATATTACATATATTACACCACACGAATACAACTATCTTATTCCGACTCGCTCGTTTCTTCTTCTTCGGTTTTGGTTCGTTTTGACAAGTTTCTAGGGATATATGACAAGTTTCTTCTTCTTCGGTTTTTCTTCTTCTTCGGTTTTGGTTCGTTTTGACAAGTTTTCCACATTGGTTTAGAAAAACCTGGTGGTTTAGAGGTTCCCGGGTTATTGTCATAACTTAAGAAAAACGGGTGTTGACGATACATATAAAGTTCATCGGGTTTGGAATCAAATTTCTCTATTTTTATGCCCTTTCCCTTATTGTTCTCTTTTGCCTTATTAAATTGTGTTGGGGTAATTTCTATAACATCATCGGATTCCTTGTCGGGATCCGATTCATCAGAGAATTGGTAATCCTCCCAATACTTTGCTTCCTTGGCGGAAACACCATTGACCATAATTAACTTTGGTCAGTTGGTTGAAGATTTTCTTCTACTTAACTGTTTTATTATTTCCCCCACTGGTTCCAATTCTTCTTCCGGTTCCGACTCTTCTTCCGGTTCTGACTCTTCTTCCGGTTCTGACTCTTCTTCCGGTTCCTCTTCGGGAACTTGTGAATCAGTCCACGAATTATTCCAATTTACATTTGACTCTTCATTATTATTAGGTGGGTCAATGGGACTTGTTCTAGAGGTAGACATCTATCACATAATATCAAACACGTTAAGAGATTAATATATCACATAATATTCACATGTTAAAAATATATAGTTTCCAACAAAATTTGTTAAGCAATCTTTTTTCAAGTAAACACGGTCGAAGTCCAGACTCACTAATGTATCCTAACAAACTCGATAAGACACACTAATGCAAAATTCTGGTTCTCTAAGACCAACGCTCTGATACGAACTGAAATGTCCCGTTCTTATTGATTAAAAACGTTCCATATTAATTGATTTCGTTGCGAGGTTTTGACCTCTATATGAGACATTTTTCAAAGATTGCATTCATTTTAAAACAAACCATAACCTTTATTTCATCAATAAAGGTTTAAAAAGCTTTACGTAGATTATCAAATAATGATAATCTAAAATATCCTGTTTACACGCGACCATTACATAATGGTTTACAATACAAATATGTTACAACGAAATAAGTTTCTTGAATGCAGTTTTTACACAATATCATACAAGCATGGACTCCAAATCTCGTCCTTATTTAAGTATGCGACAGCGAAAGCTCTTAATAATCACCTGAGAATAAACATGCTTAAAACGTCAACAAAAAAATGTTGGTGAGTTATAGGTTTAACCTATATATTATCAAATCATAATAATAGACCACAAGATTTCATATTTCAATACACATCCCATACATAGAGATAAAAATCATTCATATGGTGAACACCTGGTAACCGACATTAACAAGATGCATATTTAAGAATATCCCCATCATTCCGGGACACCCTTCGGATATGATATAAATTTCGAAGTACTAAAGCATCCGGTACTTTGGATGGGGTTTGTTAGGCCCAATAGATCTATCTTTAGAGTTCGCGTCAATTAGGGTGTCTGTTCCCTAATTCTTAGATTACCAGACTTAATAAAAAGGGCATATTCGATTAGATAATCCAACCATAGAATGTATTTTCAGTCCCAAAAATATAAAAGGGTAAAAAGACAAATGAAACTCACTTTCACAGATTTTTTTTTTTACTTCGTCGGGAAGTAAGACCTGGTCACTGGTCGATTCACGAACCTATAACAAATATGTACATATATATCAAAGTATGTTCAAAATATATTTACAACACTTTTAATACATTTTGATGTTTTAAGTTTATTAAGTCAGCTGTCCTCGTTAGTAACCTACAACTAGTTGTCCACAGTTAGATGTACAGAAATAAATCGACATATATTATCTTGAATCAATCCACGACCTAGTGTATACATATCTCAGTATTGATCACAACTCAAACTATATATATTTTGGAATCAACCTCAACCCTATATAGCTAACTCCAACATTCACATATAGAGTGTCTATGGTTGTTCCGAAATATATATAGATGTGTCGACATGATAGGTCGAAACATTGTATACGTGTCTATGTTATCTCAAGATTACATGATATACAATACAAGTTGATTAAGTTATGATTGGAATAGATTTGTTACCAATTTTCACGTAGCTAAAATGAGTAGTTTTTACCAATTTTGTTTTGCTCGCCATTTCTTCGTTTCTAATCCGTTTTGAGTGATTTAAGTGGCCACGGTTTCGTATTGAACTTGAATTTATGAAACAAAACAGAAAAGGTATAGGTTTATAGTCAGAAATACAAGTTACAAGTCATTTTTGAAAGAGGTAGTCATTTCCGTCGAAAGAACGACATCTTGATGACTGTTTTGAAAAACATACTTTCACTTTGAGTTTAACCATGATTTTTGGATATGGTTTCATGTTCATAAGAAAAATCATTTTCCCACAAGTATTGCTTTTAAATCAAAGTTTTTCATAGTTTTTAATTATCCAAACCAAAACAGCCCCCGGTTGTAACTACGACGGCGTAAATCCGGTTTTATGGTGTTTATCGTGTTTCCGGGTTTTAAATCATTAAGTTAGCATATCATATAGATATAGATCATGTGTATAGTTGATTTTAAAAGTTTAGTTAGAAGGATTAACTTTATTTGCGAACAAGTTTAGAATTAACTAAACTACGTTCTAGTGATTACTAGTTTACCACTTCGAATATGATAGCTTTTTATGTATGAATCGAATGATGTTATGAACATCATTACTACATTAAGTTCCTTGGATAAACCTACTGGAAAAGAGAAAAATGGATCTAGCTTCAACGGATCCTTGGATGGCTCGAAGTTCTTGAAGCAAAATCATGACACGAAAACAAGTTCAAGTAAGATCATCACTTGAAATAAGATTGTTATAGTTATAGAAATTGAACCAAAGTTTGAATATGATTATTACCTTGTATTAGAATGATAACCTACTGTAAGAAACAAAGATTTCTTGAGGTTGGATGATCACCTTACAAGATTGGAAGTGAGCTAGCAAACTTGAAAGTATTCTTGATTTTATGTAACTAGAACTTGTAGAATTTATGAAGAACACTTAGAACTTGAAGTTAGAACTTGAAAGAGATCAATTAGATGAAGAAAATTGAAGAATTAAAGTGTTTGTAGGTGTTTTTGGTCATTGGTGTATGGATTAGATATAAAGGATATGTAATTTTGTTTTCATGTAAATAAGTCATGAATGATTACTCATATTTTTGTAATTTTATGAGATATTTCATGCTAGTTGCCAAATGATGGTTCCCACATGTGTTAGGTGACTCACATGGGCTGCTAAGAGCTGATCATTGGAGTGTATATACCAATAGTACATACATCTAAAAGCTGTGTATTGTACGAGTACGAATACGGGTGCATACGAGTAGAATTGTTGATGAAACTGAACGAGGATGTAATTGTAAGTATTTTTGTTAAGCAGAAGTATTTTGATAAGTGTCTTGAAGTCTTTCAAAAGTGTATGAATACATATTAAAACACTACATGTATATACATTTTACTGAGTCGTTAAGTCATCGTTAGTCGTTACATGTAAGTGTTGTTTTGAGACCTTTAGGTTAACGATCTTGTTAAATGTTGTTAACCCAAAGTTTATAATATTAGATGAGGTTTTAAATTATTATATTATCATGATATTATGATATATTAATATATCTTAATATGGTATATACATTTAAATGTCGTTACAACGATAATCGTTACATATATGTCTCGTTTCGAAATCCTTAAGTTAGTAGTCTTGTTTTTACTTATGTAGTTCATTGTTAATACACTTAATGATATATTTAATTATCATATTATCATGTTATATATAATATAACAATGTATTAATATGCTTCATATATATTTAGTAAGACGTGGTTATAACGATAATCGTTATATGTATCGTTTCGAGTTTCATACGTCAATAGTCTCCTTTTTAAGTATATAACTTATTGTTACTATTTTTAATGAGATATTTGATGATCATTATATCATGTTAAACATATATATTTATTCATTTATGTATCATCATGTCATATACAACTTATAGCGTTCGTGAATCATTGGTCAAACTGGGTAATCAGACGTTTACAAAATTTCCGTTTCAATTAACCAAGTCTTAACAAGTTTGATTGCTTAACATGTTGAAAACATTTAATCATGTAAATAACAATTTCATTTAATATATATATAAACATGGAAAAGTTCGAGTCACTACAAGCTGAGCATCAGAAACCATCAGGTCTACTTCAACAACCCGAAATCCCGGAATGGAAATGGGAAAACATTACCATGGATTTCATCACTAAATTGCCAAGGACTGCAAGTGGTTTTGATACTATTTAGGTAATAGTTGGTCGTCTCACCAAATCAGCACACTTCCTGCCAATAAGAGAAGATGACAAGATGGAGAAGTTAGCACGACTGTATTTGAAGGAAGTCGTCTCCAGACATGGAATACCAATCTCTATTATCTCTGATAGGGATGGCAGATTTATTTCAAGATTCTGGCAGACATTACAGCAAGCATTAGGAACTCGTCTAGACATGAGTACTGCCTATCATCCACAAACTAATGGACAGAGCGAAAGGACGATACAAACACTTGAAGACATGCTACGAGCATGTGTTATTGATTTCGGAAACAGTTGGGATCAACATCTACCGTTAGCAGAATTTTCCTACAACAACAGCTACCATTCAAGCATTGAGATGGCGCCGTTTGAAGCACTTTATGGTAGAAAGTGCAGGTCTCCGATTTGTTGGAGTGAAGTGGGGGATAGACAGATTACGGGTCTGGAGATTATACAAGAAACTACCGAGAAGATCATCCATATTCAACAACGGTTGAAAACCGCCCAAAGTAGACAAAAGAGCTACGCTGACATTAAAAGAAAAGATATAGAATTTGAAATTGGAGAGATGGTCATGCTTAAAGTTGCACCTTGGAAAGGCGTTGTTCGATTTGGTAAACGAGGGAAATTAAATCCAAGGTATATTGGACCATTCAAGATTATTGATCGTGTCGGACCAGTAGCTTACCGACTTGAGTTACCTCAACAACTTGCGATTGTACATAACACTTTCCACGTCTCGAATTTGAAGAAATGTTTTGCTAAAGAAGATCTCACTATTCTGTTAGATGAAATCCAAATCAACGAAAAACTTCAATTCATCGAAGAACCCGTCAAAATAATGGATCGTGAGGTTAAAAGACTTAAGTAAAACAAGATACCAATTGTTAAGGTTCGATGGAATGCTCGTAGAGGACCCGAGTTCACCTGGGAGCGTGAAGATCAGATGAAGAAGAAATACCCGCATCTATTTCCAGAAGATTCGTCAACACCTTCAACAGCTTAAAATTTCGGGATGAAATTTATTTAACGGGTAGGTACTGTAGTGACCCGAACTTTTCCATGTTTATATATATCAATTGAGATTTATATTTACATGATTAAATGTTTTCAACATGTTAAGCAATCAAACTTGTTAAGACTTGATTAATTGAAATATGTTTCATATAGACAATTGACCACCCAAGTTGACCGGTAATTTACGAACGTTAAAACTTATAAAAACTATATGATGACATATATATGGATATATATATATATATAGTTAACATGATACTATGATAAGTAAACATATCATTAAGTATATTAACAATGAACTACATATATAAAAACAAGAGTACTAACTTAATGATTTTTAAACGAGACATATATGTAACGATTATCGTTGTAAAGACGTTTAATGTATATATATCATATTAAGAGATATTCATACATGATAATATCATGATAATATAATAATTTAAAATCTTATTTGATATTATAAACATTGGGTTAACAACATTTAACAAGATCGTTAACCTAAAGGTTTCAAAACAACACTTACATGTAACGACTAACGATGACTTAACGACTCAGTTAAAATGTATATACATGTAGTATTTTAATATGTATTTATAGACTTTTTAAAGACTTCAATACACTTATCAAAGTACTTCTACTTAAAAAAAATTCTTACAATTACATCCTCGTTCAGTTTCATCAACAATTCTACTCGTATGCACCCGTATTCGTACTCATACAATACACAGCTTTTAGATGTATGTACTATTGGTATATACACTCCAATGATCAGCTCTTAGCAGCCCATGTGAGTCACCTAACACATGTGGGAACCATCATTTGGCAACTAGCATAAAATGTCTCATAAAATTACAAAAATATGAGTAATCATTCATGACTTATTTACATGAAAATAAAATTACATGTCCTTTATATCTAATCCATACACCAACGACCAAAAACACCTACAAACACTTTCATTCTTCAATTTGCTTCATCTAATTGATCTCTCTCAAGTTCTATCTTCAAGTTCTAAGTGTTCTTCATATATTCTACAAGTTCTAGTTACATAAAATCAAGAATACTTTCAAGTTTGCTAGCTCACTTCCAATCTTGTAAGGTGATCATCCAACCTCAAGAAATCTTTTTTTCTTACAGTAGGTTATCATTCTAATACAAGGTAATAATCATATTCAAACTTTGGTTCAATTTCTATAACTATAACAATCTTATTTCAAGTGATGATCTCACTTGAACTTATTTTCGTGTCATGATTCTGCTTCAAGAACTTCGAGCCATCCAAGGATCCGTTGAAGCTAGATCCATTTTTCTCTTTTCCAATAGGTTTATCCAAGGAAATTAAGGTAGTAATTATGTTCATAATATCATTCGATTCATACATATAAAGCTATCTTATTCGAAGGTTTAAACTTGTAATCACTAGAACATAGTTTAGTTAATTCTAAACTTGTTCGCAAAAAAAAGTTAATCCTTCTAACTTGACTTTTAAAATCAACTAAACACATGTTCTATATATATATATGATATGATAACTTAATGATTTAAAACCTGGAAACACGAAAAACACCGTAAAACCGGATTTACGCCGTCGTAGTAACACCGCGGGCTGTTTTGGGTTAGTTAATTGAAAACTATGATAAACTTTGATTTAAAAGTTGTTATTCTGAGAAAATGATTTTTATTATGAACATGAAACTATATCCAAAAATTATGGTTAAACTCAAAGTGGAAGTATGTTTTCTAAAATGGTCATCTAGACGCCGTTCTTTCGACTGAAATGACTACCTTTACAAAAATGACTTGTAACTTATTTTTCCGACTATAAACCTATACTTTTTCTATTTAGATTCATAAAATAGAGTTAAATATGAAACCATAGCAATTTGATTCACTCAAAACGGATTTAAAATGAAGAAGTTATGGGTAAAACAAGATTGGATAATTTTTCTCATTTTAGCTACGTGAAAATTGGTAACAAATCTATTCCAACCATAACTTAATCAACTTGTATTGTATATTATGTAATCTTGAGATACCATAGACACGTATACAATGTTTCGACCTATCATGTCGACACATCTATATATATTTCGGAACAACCATAGACACTCTATATGTGAATGTTGGAGTTAGCTATACAGGGTTGAGGTTGATTCCAAAATATATATAGTTTGAGT
This sequence comes from Rutidosis leptorrhynchoides, assembly GCF_046630445.1. Lineage (NCBI taxonomy): Eukaryota > Viridiplantae > Streptophyta > Magnoliopsida > Asterales > Asteraceae > Rutidosis > Rutidosis leptorrhynchoides. Next base: position 344,736,843 of record NC_092336.1, read on the forward strand.
TGTGATCAATACTGAGATACGTATACACTGGGTCGTGGATTGATTCAAGATAATATTTATCGATTTATTTCTGTACATCTAACTGTGGACAACTAGTTGTAGGTTACTAACGAGGACAGCTGACTTAATAAACTTAAAACATCAAAATATATTAAAAGTGTTGTAAATATATTTTGAACATACTTTGATATATATGTATATATTGTTATAGGTTCGTGAATCAACCAGTGGCCAAGTCTTACTTCCCGACGAAGTAAAAATCTGTGAAAGTGAGTTATAGTCCCACTTTTAAAATCTAATATTTTTGGGATGAGAATATATGCAGGTTTTATAAATGATTTACAAAATAGACACAAGTACGTGAAACTACATTCTATGGTTGAATTATCGAAATCGAATATGCCCCTTTTTATTAAGTCTGGTAATCTAAGAATTAGGGAACAGACACCCTAATTGACGCGAATCCTAAAGATAGATCTATTGGGCCTAACAAACCCCATCCAAAGTACCGGATGCTTTAGTACTTCGAAATTTATATCATATCCGAAGGGTGTCCCGGAATGATGGGGATATTCTTATATATGCATCTTGTTAATGTCGGTTACCAGGTGTTCACCATATGAATGATTTTTATCTCTATGTATGGGATGTCTATTGAAATATGAAATCTTGTGGTCTATTATTATGATTTGATATATATAGGTTAAACCTATAACTCACCAACATTTTTATTGACGTTTTAAGCATGTTTATTCTCAGGTGATTATTAAGAGCTTCCACTGTCGCATACTTAAATAAGGACGAGATTTGGAGTCCATGCTTGTATGATATTGTGTAAAAACTGCATTCAAGAAACTTATTTTGTTGTAACATATTTGTATTGTAAACCATTATGTAATGGTCGTGTGTAAACAGGATATTTTAGATTATCATTATTTGATAATCTACGTAAAGCTTTTTAAACCTTTATTGATGAAATAAAGGTTATGGTTTGTTTTAAAATGAATGCAGTCTTTGAAAAACGTCTCATATAGAGGTCAAAACCTCGCAACGAAATCAATTAATATGGAATGTTTTTAATCAATAAGAACGGGACATTTCAATATATGTCATCATATAGTTTTTACAAGTTTTAACGTTCGTGAATCACCGGTCAACTTGGGTGGTCAATTGTCTATATGAAACCTATTTCAATTAATCAAGTCTTAACAAGTTTGATTTCTTAACATGTTGGAAACACTTAATCATGTAAATAACAATTTCATTTAATATATATATAAACATGGAAAAGTTCGGGTCACTACATTAGTCCCTCATGAACATGTAATATATCTATATTAAAACTAACGAAACGTCAACCGAGTGTTACTGACGTTTACTAATTAGGCTCGAAATCATTCATTTTCAATATACACATTATATATATATATATATATATATATATATATATATATATATATATATATATATATATATATATATATATATATATATATATCAAATCTTAATTAACAAGTTTAAGTAAATAAATATATTAACTATATTATTTTAAACAACTAAATATAATATTATATATTTACAAGTAATATTTATATATATTTATATATATATATATATATATATATATATATATATATATATATATATATATATATATATATAAATATATTTGTAACTATTTACAAATAGTTATTCGTGAATCGTCGGGAATGGTCGAAGGTCAAATGAATATATGAAACAGTTTAAAATTTTTGAGATCCAACCTAACAGACTTTGCTTATCGTGTTGAAAATACAATATCGTATCTAGAGTTTGATTTAAAATTAGTCAAAATTTTCCGGGTCACTACACCGAACAATGCAGGGTTGGCCTCGGATTCACGAACCTATATCAAGTATATATATTAACACATATACTTGTAAAGCGAACAATTAAATTTTAAGTTATATTAATTATTAATTTGAATATGTTTATTTTTATATATTATATACTACAAGGTGTTAATGTTTTCATATATGATTATATTTTTATCTTATAATATATACATTCATAGAAATGTTTATTTGTTATGATAATATAAAAATAATAATAATAAAAATGATAATGCTTTATAATAGTAAAAATAATGATACTACTACTAATAATAACTATAAAAATAATGATTTTGCTAATAATCATAATAATAATACTAATACTTATGATAATAATAATAATAATAATAATAATAATAATAATAATAATAATAATAATAATAATAATAATAATAATAATAATAATAATAATAATAATTTAATAATAATAATAATAATAAGAGTAATAATAATAAATACCTCTCAAGAAAAGTTCCAAAAATAAATGCCTATGCCTGGACTCGAACCCCTGACCTCTCAACTTTGTTAGGTGATCCACTTAACTAGTTCATTGATCCAGAAAAATAAATCATAAATTGTATATTAACCGTAGGGTTTTGTCGGTTGGGTTTTGTACAGCAACATGAAAGAAAGAAAAAAATAATGATCATGCAGTAGCTGTAGAAATATCGAAAACATGCAGCGGTTTCGGTGGGGTTTTGGTAATCGTGAGATAGGGTTTTGTTGGTGATGGATTTGTGGCTCGATTGTAACCTAAAATAAGTAGCATTTCAGTTTTTTTGTTGATTGCAGCAACACAGGTACAAACGTGAACCAACAATTGCTGTAGTAGCGAATTCAGCTGCAGGAACCGATAATATACCATCATTAACAATAATATGTACGTTTAATAACAGCTCATCTGCATGTTTTCTTAGACTCAAGGTTCACGGCCCGACAAGTAAATGTTCACGGCCTAACTAAATAATGTAGTCCAATTCGTGGCTATTTGGATTCCAGACTGCTCGACCAAAAACCCATTATAAAACAGCCTAAAAAAATTCAGGGGCCACACTTTCTTGTACAAGTCATCCCTAATTCTTTTATAATTAAGTGGGTTAGTTGATGGTTGATTAAAAGGGTGTCGGCCAACAGAAAAGAAAAAGAATGGCTTTAATAACCTACCACTATCCATTGTCTCTTCAATCATTACACACAGCAATATTTGAGTTTAAATATCACGTTTGTTTAAAGGAGACTGAGTAATATTAGTTGTAGCAATAATCAAGCTGTAACAGATGGTGTTGCGTCAACAGTGAAGAGAAAGAAAAGAAGCAAAAATAAATAATAGCCGTTGGTTGGTTAGGGTGACTGAAGGCGAAAGTTTGATTGAAAATTAGAAGCAACAAGAGGGTTCACGAACTACATAGCAACAGTAGCTGACCTGGTGCATCAAATTAGAGGGACAGAAATATAATTGTAACGTGGTAGTTTAAGAGTTGATGATCATAATCTGAACAATAAAAATTAGGATGGTTCGTGATGGTTGTGTTGTAGGGTGGCGGTGGTGGTTAAATGGTGATGATTGGTGACCGGTGGTGAAGGTGTCAGATGGGTTATGGTGGTGGTTCTCATCGTGAAATAATGGTAGATCAATGGTGTCTGTGATGATGGTTATGGGTGTTAATGGAAATGGTGGCGATAGAGGTGGATGATAGTTTGCAAGTGTTTCATTTATGTATGTGTGTCTTGTATGCAATTATGTTAGGATATATATGTATATATATAATCCGTTAGATAGGAATCAAAATATAGTTTATCAATAACTGTAAGTCTCAATTACACAGTTAAAGCAGTATACTTCTTTATTATCTAGTAATGGTGGTCGACAAAGGATATTGATTCAGAGATGGAAGGACATGAAATAGAATAATATAAAGTTTGATTACGAGGGTTAACTGTGTTTGATTGTTATGTAGAGGAGATGCAAGTGTCATCCTTTGATTCTCACCGACAAGAACAAGAAGAAAAATATCCATAAATCTGATATCTACATTCAACTGATTTCATTGTTATATGGAAAAATTGGGTGTTGACAACAAATTCTCAATTATAGGAAGAAGAATACAGAAAAATAAAAGAATTGAAAGTGATGGGAAACAGATTGGTGGATGGTGTCGATGGAATATCTTTGATCAGGAAGAAACAAAACTTTAAAAGTCAATTAATAGATTGGTACGAATTGATAAAGATGTGTAACAAATTATAGACAAGAACAAATTTTAATTACAGTTTGAGAATGACAAGAAACTGATTTCTATTCTGTAATTGTATTATTCCATATTTAATTAATCTAAGTTAATATTTATATTATTAATACAATAATATTGATTTATATATTGTAACTGTATATATCAGTGTGTGTATATATATATATATATATATATATATATATGATTTTACATATCTGTTTATATATCTGTATGTATATATCTGTATGTATATATATATATATATATATATATATATATATATATTTACATATTATGATTAATCTTATTAATTAATAAATATAACTCTAATAATAATACTTTTAATAATAATAATAATAATAATTTATAATAATATACTAGTAATCATAATAATATTATTATTAATGAATATGATAATAATAACTATAAAATTTATGACAAGAATATTATTAATAATAATAATCCTAATTATAATAATACTAATATTATGAATGATAATAATAATATTAGTAATAATAATACTATAACAATTTATATATATCAAATTCGTGTCTATAGATAATATATTTAAAATAATATTAATAACACTAGTATGGATATTAATATTGAAAGAAAAAAACAATATTATTATAATAGCTATGTTTATAATTAAATATAATATATATTAGTATTACATATTATTGATTATATAATATAATCATATAATATACATTACATGATAACTTATTTTACATTTTTTATTCAGATAAGTTAATTGTATTTTATTATATCCATTTATTATATAAATTTATAATTATATATATATATATATATATATATATATATATATATATATATATATATATATATATATATATATATACGCATATTTATTTACAACAATTGTTCGTGAATCGTCGGGAATGGTCGAAGGTAAGATGAGCATATGCAAATGGTTCAAAATTTTTGAGATTCAACTTAATGGACTTTACTTATCCTGTCAAAAATATTAAATCGTATCGAGAGTTTGATTTAAAGTTAGTCGAAATTTTTCGGGTCGTCACAATAGATCATAATTCATGCAAACATGGCAAACGCCAGATCATAAGTATACTCAAAATCGATTCCAAAAAGTCCGGCCAGGGTCTCATACGATGACTAAAAGTCAGGAATCAGAAGGGGTACATCTATGGTTTGCCAAATCAGTTTCTGACCGTGCACTGATTTCGTTTTGGCTATAACCGAAGCTAGGGACATGCAATTGATACAAGGTCAGTGGCCATGGTTCAAGGACAAGTCAAACTAACACATATCAAAATATGAGAAATTTTTGTTTAGCTAATTTGTACAGTTTATTCGTGCAAGTTGGATGATCAGTTTTCAGCTCAATTCAGAATTTACAGAATCTATGGCCCTATTTGCCCAATGCATAGAGTTTCAGAGATTACAATTAACTAGCCATATGTGACATATCATGTTAAAATTCCTTTTCCAGAAGCTTACATGCTAATTCAATAAACACAATCCACAGAGTATAAAACACAGAACAAGTTGCTGTTTCGATCCTAGTTTAACTAGTCACATTCGCACGCGATTATCCGAAGATATAGATACAATTAGACCATGATATCTATATGAAAAGTGAAGTAATTTTTGTGTACATTTCAAATATGCAAAGCTTTAAACCCATATGTTAATACATTTTAGCATACAAGGCTGTTTTCATGCAAGTGCTGTATAAATCCACTTTTTCACTAAATCAAGTATATCACAAGTTATACTCAAGCAAACGACATGATATCCTAGTGAAAATTGAGTATTTTTAAATTATATATTATCTATCCAATGGTATTACATTCATAATCCAATTTGTGGTCTATCAAACTCAGATTTTTGATCAATCACAAAAACACAACGTTAATTTTAAATGGACATAATTTGATCATCCAGAAACGAAATCAAGCGAATCCAAAGCCTAAAATCAATAGTTTTTCATGAGGAATCTGAATATCACATAATATCATGCAATTGAAAAATTAAAATTTCTGTATACGCAATAAACAAATTCGGTTTTCGCATTAAACAATCAAAACGAGTAATTTATCGCATCTAGCATTCATCAAACATCAAGACTTGAGCAATAGACAACCTAAATCATTAAAACCTTTATAAAAATTTGATTTTAAAGATTAGGGTTAGATATTTATACCTTTGATCGCGAAAAGAACAATACACACGCGTAGAGGATAACACGAATTGCAACTTTGATGTTCAAGGTTTTATCAAAAATTGAAGTTTGAGTGAGTGTGTGTGTGTGTGTGTGTGTGTTGGGTGACGGTAGCAGAAGGGAGGAGGGAGAGCAGATTAGTCTACTGGTATCTCTTTTGTGAGGGTTTAATTAGTTTAGGTTTAACACAAATATTTATATTAAGCCCTAATTCTCCTACTTAACACTTGAGTCCTTCAAGTTGCAAAAAATTAAAATAAAAGGGGGTGGGGATGGGGTAATCGGCCGAATGGCCCATGAGGGTGTCTCCCGGGCTTGTGTTTTGCAAAAGTTTATAATCGTGGTCCGTTTCAAGTGCCGTTTAGACGTACCGAAGGCCCAGAACGCTAAACCCATCGTTAAAACGCAACCAATCATTTAATTTATTAAAAAACCAATAAATTAAATATTTTTAAAATTTTAATAATTATTAAAATAATTATTAAAATGAACCCGAGTGTTTCGTTGCTCGAAAAGTAGTTAGTAAAACCGTATTGTTTTTATCGTATTTCTTTATCTGAAATATTTATTCGAATTAATATCAACCCATATTAATTATTATAACCCTATAAGGATCAAGTATATATTTATTACATATAAACACACAAAAGTCAAGTAATTGCCGTTAAATTAATTAACAGAATGTTAACGGAAGTGACGGAAAAAGAAGGGTTGTTACATTACCCACCTGTTATTGAAAATTTCGTCCCGAAATTTTAGTGAATGTCCACTGAAGTAGTTTCCTCCGGAAACAGTTGCGGGTATTTCAGTCTCATTTGGTCTTCACGCTCCCACGTGAACTCTGGTCCTCTTCTCGCGTTCCACCAAACTTTAACGATAGGAATTCTACTTTGCTTTAACTGTTTGACCTCACGGCCCAAGACTTTGATAGGTTCTTCAATGAAATGAAGCTTGTCGTCGATACGCAGTTCCTCTAAAGGAATAATTAAATTCTCATCGACTAGGCACTTCTTCAGATTGGACACATGAAAAACGTCGAGTATACCACTTAGTGCTTGTGGTAGTTCCAATCTGTAAGCCACTGGTCTGACTCTTTATGTTATCTCAAACAGTTCAACGTATCTACGACTCAGTTTACCTCGTTTCCCAAACCGTATAACACCCTTCCAAGGTGATACCTTAAGCATGACTTTCTCACCAACTTGGAATTCTATGTCCTTCCGTCTAACATCGGTATAACTCTTTTGACGACACCGAGCCATTCTCAATCGTTCCTGGATCCGTAGGACTTTCTCCGTTGTCTCCTAAATAATCTCGGGACCTGTCAACTAACTATCCCCCAATTCGCTCCAACATACGGGAGATCTACATTTTCTTCCGTACAACGCTTCAAAAGGTGCAGCTTTAATGCTCGCATGGTAGCTGTTATTGTATGAGAACTCAGCTAGCGGTAAGTACTTATCCCATCCGTTTCCAAAATCAATGACACATGCTCGCAACATATCTTCAAAAGTTTGAATAGTTCGTTCGCTCTGGCCATCTGTCTAGGGGTCATATGTGTGACGACCCGGAAATTTCCGACTAATTTTAAACTTAATCTTTATATTATTTCGACACGATAAGCAAAGTCTGTAATGTTGAGTCACAAATATTTTGAACTGTTTCATATATTCGTTTGACTTTCGACCATTCCTGACGATTCGCGAACAACTATTTGTAAATAGATAACATATATATTTAAATAGGTATTTATAATTTTATATATAATTTAGAATATTATATAATATGATTATTAGGATTTATATTGTAAAAATAAATAAAATAAATTGCGATTAATGGAAACTATAGAATATATAGATATATATAAATAAATATGTATATAAATATTACTTGTAAATATATAAAGTTATATTAAATCTATTCGTTTAAAAATATATAAGATATTTGTTTTAGTAATTAACTTTGCTATTTTAAAACGGATTATATATAGAAAGGGAATATAAATGATTTCGAGCTTAATTAGTAAACGTCAGTAATACTCGGTTGACATTTCGTTAGCGTTCATATAGATTTAATATAAGTTTATGATGGATTAAAATAAAAGTTGAATTGTAAATCGATTACGAAGATTTTAGATTTGTTAAAAAGTATTTTTACCTTTTTAAGTTTAAATATTAGTACTCCGTACATATAAATCGGAACAGAAAATAAATAATTTTTGAACCTTTTTGATCGGGTTTCAAACAGGTAATGAGTGAAATAATTAAATATGTTTAATCTAAAAATTTGAGATTTTTAGGGACACTTTTATACGTTAACTGTGAAAGGACCCGTTCATATACATTATAAACGATTCACAATAGTTGATTACATTGCGAGGTATTTGACCTCTATATGATACATTTTACAAACATTGAATTCGTTTTTAAAAGACAAACTTTCTTTACATTGAAAATTGACAGGCATGCATACCATTTCATAATATCCACTATCCAACTATAAATTGAGTTAATAATAATCTTTGATGAACTCAATGACTCGAATGCAATGTTCTTCGAAATATTCTATGAAAGACTCCAAGTAATATCTTTAAAATGAGCAAATGCACAGCGGAAGATTTCTTTAACACCTGAGAATAAGCATGCTTTAAAGTGTTAACCAAAAGGTTGGTGAGTTCATTAGTTTATCATTATCATTTATTTCCATTATTTTAATAGACCACAAGAATTTCATTTCCAGTTCTCATAAATATACGTCCCATGCATAGAGACAAAAATAATCATTCATATGGTGAACACCTGGTAACCGACATTAACTAGATACATATAAGAATATCCCCTATCATTCCGGGATCCTCCTTCGGACATGATATAAATTTCGAAGTACTAAAGCATCCGGTACTTTGGATGGGGTTTGTTAGGCCCAATAGATCTATCTTTAGGATTCGCGTCAATTAGGGTGTCTGTTCCCTAATTCTTAGATTACCAGACTTTAATAAAAAGGGGCATATTCGATTTCGATAATTCAACCATAGAATGTAGTTTCAATTACTTGTGTCTATTTCGTCAAACATTTATAAAAGCGCATGTATTCTCAGTCCCAAAAATATAAAGGGTAAAAAGGGAAATGAAACTCACCATACTGTATTTCGTAGTAAAAATACATATAACGTCATTGAACAAGTGCAAGGTTGGCCTCGGATTCACGAACCTAAATTAATTATATATAATTATGTGTTGGTCAATATTTGTCTAACAAATTAGGTCAAGTCATAGTGTACCACAATCCTAATGCTCGAGACTAATATGCAAAAGTCAACAAAAGTAAATTTGACTCAAAATAATTTCCAAAAATCTATACATGATTAATATATAGTTTAAATATCGTCGTTTTATATTTTTAAATATTTTTAAAAGATTTATTAGAGTAATAATATAATTTATTTATTAATAAATAAAATTTTATATTAAATTTATGTAATAAAAAATACTTTTATATATATTAAGTAATAAAATTTATAGGGTTCATTTAATATCATAAAGATAATATGATAGGTATTATTAAAGTAAGTTATTACACGTAGTAAAATATGTTTGTATCACATATTTATTTGATAAAATATTCTCTATAATGATAGTAAGTAAAAGTTGTATTATTTTGTAATAATAATTATTATTATAAAAATATCAATATTTATAATTACTAAGATGACATTATGATAAAACGATAATTATAATTATGATAACTTTAATATTTACGATAATTTTTAATATTATCTTTAAAATAATAATTCTATTTAAAATAATAATAATAATGATATTTTATAGTAACAATGACATTTCTATTAAAATGATAATTTTTTTTAAAATGATAGTTTTGATACTAACGATACTTTTAATAATAATAGTAATGATAAAAATAATAAGAACGATAATTTTATCTAAATCAATATCTTATAATATTTTAATTTCATCATGGTACTCTTACTCATTATTTCCTAATCGTTTCGTTTAATAGCTTTTAATCATCTTTTATATCGTGTTCATAATAATGATAATAATAGTAATCAAAATAATTAGGTGTTACAAATATTTGTTTTAATTACACTAATATTAATAATGATAGTTACTATAACATTATTAACGATAATACTAATAATTATCTTAATGATAATATAGTAATAATAATAATAACAATAACAATAACCATTTTTAAATAATGATATATATATTAATAATGATAATAATAATAATAATACTAATACTAATAATAATAATAATAATAATAATAATAATAATAATAATAATAATAATAATAATAATAATAATAATAATAATAATAATAATAATAATAATAATAATAATAATAATAATAATTGGATAATAATAATAATACTAATTATAACTTTAACGATAATAACGATAGTAATAATAAAAAAAATAACAATTTTTAATAATAAATCCCTTTTATTGATTAAGATAATAATAATGATAATAATAAGATAAAATTAGAACGACGATAAAAACGACGATAATAATAATCATTTTTAATAAAAATATCGAAAATTCAATTGATTATAACTTCTAATCCGTTCATCGAAACCATTCGATATCTAAAGGAAAAGTTCTTAAATTTTCGCTAACTTTCCAAGGACATGCATATCTTATACCTTATCTCAACCGCAAGTGTAACTAATTCAATATTCAACCTAACCTGTCTAAGGACAATATCAAAAGTACAAGCATGCATAATCCTCAATATACTCGAGCACTAGTCAGGGATACACTATTAGTATGTAAAAGTTAAATTATGAGTACTCACGTATCAATATTGAGATTCAATATTACAGGAAAGGTACGTAGACGCAACGGAAATGATAAACACTATATTGACCTCACGAGCATACATTTGAACCATACTCAATCACCTCCATAGCCATAACCCATAATTTCCTTAATCCTATCCTACTCGAAAAACAATTTCGAAATCACTCGGACAGCACTCCGTCGTAATATTTTATGTATACTAATAATATCTTGAAATAATACGGAGTAAATATATATATGTAAATCGATTGAGAGAGTTTAGAGAAAAATATTTTCAAGTTTCTATGAAATAATGAAACCTATTGAATTCTATTTATAATAGATTTTTGAATTATTAAAGTGAATTATTAAAGTATGAATTATTAAAGTATGAATTATTAAAGTGAATTATTAAAGTATGAATTATTAAAGTGAATTATTAAAGTACGAATTATTAAAGTGAAATATTAAAGTGAATTATTAAATTTAAAGTAAAGTAAAAATAAAGTAAATGTAAAGTTTAAGTATAGTAAAAGTATAAAACTATATACGTATAATACGCGTATAAATATATATAATATTAATTTAAATCGTTATATATATTTAATAAAATAAAATATAAATATAAATATCGTTATCTTTATCATACTAGTTAAGTAATGAGTTGTCAAAAGTGGTTCTAGATATTTATAAAAGTTATATACGTTTTAATAATAAAGTTTTTTTTAAACTGAAACCGTTTTTGTACGTTCGAAACTAAATAGATCAATCGAGTCTTTATGAGATTCAATCTTCCATTATCCTTTGTCTAGTTCTCAATGATTGACAATTTGTTCATATTTATAAATCACTTTACCATTTTCCGAATATTGTTAAAATGGAAAGATTTCTCAAATCAACGTGGGCCTTTCAACAGAGACTTGTAATCATAATTCAATATATCTGATAATTCAATCATTTGATCTTATCTTCTAATTCCATTGATAAACAATTTGAAACAGATACAATCATATAAAGTATTTAATCTAATATTTTGTTTACGTTTCAAGTTATAATATATACATATATACATATATAATCATATTCGTTTAATGGTTCGTGAATCGTTGGAACTTGGTCGAGGTTGAATGAATATATGAACATAGTTTAAAATTCTTGCAATTTAACTTAACAAATATTGCTTATCGTTTCGGAAACATATAAAGATTAAAGTTTAAATTTGGTTGGAAATTTCCGGGTTGTCACAAACTGTTTAGGAATAGACACAATATAGCCAACCGGAATAAACTGTTGGTAGGATACCAATAATTTAACTCACGAGAGTTAAGTTATTATACTGTTGTACTATTTTGCTTTTGATTTTTCTTCCCCAATTATTTTAGCATCTCTCTTATATATATACATACATATACAAGATAGATAGAACCCGAGTACCATTTCCATCTTAAACATGTTTCTGTTTCCGATCGAGATCAACATTCACCTACACATATAACCACCATGGTTACTAACCAAGACCACCACCATCTATCTTCCATCACCACCACAACGAACCATCATGTATTTCGTTTATGTGTACTTAATCACCACCATACCTGCCACCCTTCATCCATCACAAACACAACAACCATTAAACACCACTATAACACTCCTTTACTTATTTATTCAATTCATGATACTTCTCGTTATTTCTGTTTCACTCAAACCCAAGTAGCCAACCAAATAGCCCGTAAACTATTACTCCTACAGCTTTCGTTTACCGTTTGCTGTCAAAATAAACCAACAACCATGTGACAATTATTTGGTCACTGCTATCGCTATTCTTAGCTTAAACTACCATCATAAATCAACACCATTTCATCATTTAACTGCTGCTACTGTCGGTGTTATGGCTCCCTTCGAAAACCACACGCATTCACCAATATTTTTGTTATTCTCTTTTCCTTACTGTGCTACAGCTATTTCGGTTGCCTATTACATTGAACATGTCAATTTAATATTAAGAAAGGTGAGTGGAGATTAAAAAGGTGATGTTTATGTGCATATACTTTTCCTTTGATGGCCAACATGTAACCCCACGTTCCTTGTACGCTGCCACTTTCTTTTCTATTCGATTTTTTTTTATGTTTTGTAAACGAGAGCTTATCAGATGTCCTTAAATGGGTCAAAAACATAATACAAGATTATTGGGCTTATTAAACTGATTTTGGGCCGTAGCCAAGCCCAATTCCTTTTCTATTTTTTTTTCGAAACCCAGTTACATGCTACTGCAACTATGATTGCATCTATTACTGTTTGTCCAGTCACCATGAATGATATATTATAACGAATATATGATGATGATGATGATGATGATAAGATAGAATGACGTAATAACGAGAATAGATTGATAATGATTATGTATGGTGTTTATTATGGTGGCAACGTATGATGATGAGGACGTTGATCATGATAAATGATATGAGAAAGATTTGATGATGGAAGGATTTTTGGGGATGATGAATACGTGAAGATCACGATGCTATTTATGATAGTAATCAAATTAATATGATGATTTTATGATGGTATGATTTTGTTTGGGATCGATTAGTTGTTAAGAAGAAGAATTAGGAACCAGAAGTAAAACAGGTTATATAAGTTTGGTTAGTGAAATAAAACAGATAGACAGAGTAGCTCATATGGTTAGGCATGTGTTGTGTGGACGAGAGGTCTCGGGTTCAAGCCTAGACTGGGGCATTAATTTTTTGTTTTTAAATGAAGAAGAATCAGGCAGGAGTACATAGGTTATATATTTGTTAGGTGGGGATTTAAAATCAGAAATGAGACGGCAGATGAATGGTTAAAGGTGTTGGGGATTAAGCGAGAGGTTGTGGGTTCGAGCCCGGGCTGGGGCATTTAACTTTATTAAGACTTGCTACATTAAGGTAGCCTTTCAATTATTTTTATTATTATTAATATTATTATGATTAGGGTTACTATTTTGATTATTATGAAAATAATACAAGTTATTATTATTTTCATTAGTATTAGTATTAGTATTAAGTTATTATATATATTAAAAATTTCATTTAGGTTAGTATTATTATTATGAACATTATTTATAAAAATATTTACATATAACAAACTATCGGTTCTAAATAAAATACTAAACATATATTTATATATATACTAATATAACAAAATGAATATAAAAATTATTTTTTTAAATGAATATATATATTAATAATGAAATACATAAGTTGATAATATAAAGACTATATCATTAAAAATAATATATATACATATAATTGTTCGATTACAAGGATACGTTTTTATATATATACACAAATGATATAGGTTCGTGAATCCGAGGCCAACCCTGCATTGTTCAGTTTTGTAATATGTATTTTTACTATAAAATACAGTATGGTGAGTTCATTTGCTCCCATTTACTCTCTACATTTTTAGGACTGAGAATACATACGCTGTTTTTACAACTGCTTTATTAAATACTTTTGAAATATATTTTTGAACTTCGAATACATGAAATGCTTTTCTAAATCTTTGACGAGATATACACAAGCAAAACATTCCTCGAATGAATTATTATGCAGAAAGAAGTTCTGTGGATTATTATTGAATTATGTGGACTTGATAATTGCCACTAATTGTTGTGAATATTTTTCCCCTGATTATTATTGCTTGGTAACTTAAGAATTTGGGAACATCACTAATTTTGAGAATTAGTGCATGCCTAATTGACGCGAATCCTAAAGGTAGCTACCGAGTTTAACACTCCCACCCAGAATGTTCACTAGACGAAAGGGCTAGTGGGCATGGTGTTTAGTACTTCGAAGTTTATATGATTATTATACAGACGAGATGTTCTATTTTGGGGATATTATTATGCGCATTATATGTTAAGGTCGGTTACCAATCCAAGTTATGAAAGCAATGAAAAGTGAATGTTATGTATCGAGAGAATGATTTTATATACAGGTTATGTGTATGTTATTTTTGCGCACAAGATATGTGTACGGTTACTAAGATTTATGAAAGATGATTTCGTACACGAGAAAGGTGTACTGTATTTAAAAGATATCGCATGTACATTACAGGTGGGTATAGGATTCGGGCCCATTTGTACCATGCAGGATTTAAATCTTGTGGTCTATCAAAATGCTGAATTTTTTTTGTTTTATGATAAACCTATGAACTCACTAACCTTTTGGTTGACACTTAAAAGCATGTTTATTCTCAGGTATGAAAGAAATCTTCCGCTGTGCATTTGCTCATTTTAGAGATATTACTTGGAGTCATTCATGACATATTTTAAAAGACGTTGCATTCGAGTCGTTGAGTTCATCAAGATTATTACTAAGTCAATTATAGTTGGATATATTATGAAATGGTATGCATGCCGTCAACTTTCGATGTAATGAAAGTTTATCTTTTTAAAAAACGAATGCAGTGTTTGTAAAATGTATCATATAGAGGTCAAGTAACTTGCGATGTAATCATATGTTATTGTATTCGTTCTTATGTATTAGGACGGGTCTTTACATGTGGTATTAGAGGGGTAGTCTTAGCGAACCAGGTCTTGCATTAGTGAGTCTAACTGATAGTTGTTTAGATGCATTAGTGAGTCTGGACTTCGACCGTGTCTGCATGTCAAAATTTTTGCTTATCATTTGTGTGAAAAATTACCTGCTTATCATTCTTAGGGAATCACTTGCTTATTATTCTTAATCTAGACACATTTTACTGCATCGACTGCATGAATAGTGTATATACGAAGTTCATATCTTATCGTATCTGCTAATATATATATTAGCGTATCTGTTATTGTTACCTTTGCCTGACAGCTTTCGTAGATTCCTCCGTAACTTATGGGATTTTAGTATTATATATGTAACATCCCGCCTTTTTCCGTCTACTTTTCCGTTTAACTATTTTAAACTCCGTTATATGTTTATAACATATCCCATTAATACGCGTTTCAAATTATCTCGTTCAGGTAATTTAACGCACCCGACTACAACTTGAGGGACTTGTTTTGCCAAAACCCCAAAATGGTGACTAGCACTTGACTAGTCAACCATCTTCCACCTCCATTTTTCATTTTCTTTTCTCTTTTCATTCTCTACTTTCATATTTTCTTTAAATTCATCAAAAAGCAAATCATCATCCATACTAAATCGATCAAGCTTCGAGCCAAACAAATTACATATTTGAACTCCTCGTGATCTCCTCTTCGATTCCATACCAATCTCATTGCATTTGGGTAACTTTCTAAAATCACTAATTTTTGTGTTCTTGAGATTTTTGAGTTACAAGGTTGTTAATTAGTGTCTATGGCTCTAGTCTAACAAGATTATGTGTTTGAATTGCTTGATTTGTTGTTTGGAAGTAACTTGCATGAACTAGCAAAATGGGTGTGTTTAATCTTGAGTTTTAGATGATTAAATGTTGTTAAATGTTATAAATGCATGTATTAAATGTGTTCCTAGTGTTACTAGCTTCATTTTGATGTATAGGTTGCATGAGAAAACTCTAAGAACTTGTTTAGTGATTTTTGGTGGAATTGAGCTAGGGTTTAATGAACTTGAAATGATTATTTGATGCATTGATTGCCATGATTTGTTGTTAGTAAGTTGTTAGTTGTATTGTATGCTCAATTACCTACAAAATGGCATGTCATATGTATGCATTGAATGCCTAAATCATTAAATGTGCATTGGTGAGTTTGAAGCATTAATGTGTGCATTGAATGATCACTTGGTTTGAAAACTCGGTTGTTACAAATGAGGTTTTTGATTGATGAATTGTGTTTAGTTGCATTCTACGTCAAAAGAGCTTTCCAACGATATAAGGTGCGAGTCCTAAGTGTTAGCGGTTTGTGTTTTATGCACAAAAAGGTTTTGGATTGAGACTTGAACATTTGGGACTGGCCAGGCACCAGCACCCGGCCTTTGCCGCGGCGCGGCCCTTTCCTGTCGCGGCGCGACATATAAGGGGGCCAAGTTCTGACCTCCTTATCCCAAATGTGAAAAATGTTTGGCCCGTTCTAGACCTCCAATTCACATGCAACTTGTTCTAACATGACTGACCAAAGTTTGACTTTTTGTCAAACTTAACCAATTAATTATGCAATCTTTCTAACTTGTTTCTATACATGTATCTTGCATGAAACTTGACTATTTGCTTCACATGCTTCATAATCGAGTCGTGTTGAGCCATAGGACTAATTGAGCAACTTTGACCCTTCGTGACTATCGTTATTGATACAACCTATTTGTTTAGGTCGAGACTAGCGTTGTCCTTTGCGCACATTACTTGTTGAAGTACTTATTTACTCTTGCAATCAAAGGTGAGATCATAGTCCCATCTTTCGAACAACTTTTATGCTTTAAACTATGGGATGAGAAACATATACGTATCATACTTTTTCACATTGAACACAAGTACGAAAACGAACATTCCACGTACGGGTTTGAACGAAAATCCTCAATTCAATTATCATTAGTTACACTTGCAGGGTGTAAACGTGAACTTATATTATGTGATCACATGGGCTTGACGAGCCTCATTCGGACGGTTCGCTACCGTTAGCGGATGGAATATATTTTCGGGTCTAGTGTATGTTCTAACACTACGCGAAGGGTGCAAAACAGTTAAGTTTGATAATTGGGTGCCCACGAAACAAAAAACAACTTTGGAATGCAAATGATTTAGATAATCATATTATATTAAATCTTGTGGTTCAAATGCAACGTTTACTAAAACACCTGTGATTTCACCAACGTTTTCGTTGACAGTTTTCTATATGTTTTCTCAGGTCCTTGAAAGCTACTTGATACATGCTTCCGCACTCTTTTTGATACTTGCTTGGATGTCGAGTATACATGCATAGATGGAGCGTCTTTTGACTACTTTAAATTGTGTCGCATAGGTTTCATTCGTACGTTAAACATTGTAATGTAACTAGTCTTTCGAACTACATTTGTAAACTTGAAACATCCTTTTTCTTATAAAATAAATGCGACATATTTTGGTCAAAAGTCATAATAAAGACTTATGACCACGCAACGGGACCGAAGTAGTCGGCGCCGTCAAACATGATTTGGTCGGGTAGCTATAGATGGTATCAGAGTGTTGGTTGTAGGGATTTAGAGTTCATTGGTGTCAACCCCGAGTCATAGGGTACATTGGTGAGTGTAGACTACAACCGGCATATAGACTTGAAGTAGGAATTACTTGACTATTTGTGCATTTATACTCGAACGCTTCTACTCATATCTACTCTTATTTCATCTAAATCTCACGTTGTTTAATTTGATTGACACGCCACCTTGACTATATGAAATAATGTCGAATGCACATATGAATCAGGGTAATATAATTTCCGGGATTATATTACGGTGACTCATATGAACGTTCCGACATTATGACATAAAGAATTTAAGGCGAGTCAAGGAAAATTTTCTCTCTATCTTTATTCCATATCACGGTTAGTATTATTTAGAATACTAACCAACGGTATTCTTTTCTTTTGAAGGAACAATGCCTCCTCGTCGTGCACCACGCCGTGAAACACCCGAACAAGCTCTACAACGCATGATAGCTGCCGCCGTAGATGCGGCCATGGCCGGTCACTCATCCAACAACAATAACAATAATAATAACAACAACCAAAACAACAACAACAACAACAACAATGGAGCCGGTAACTCAAACGAGGGATGCTCCTATAAAGCCTTCATGGGGTGCAAACCTCACACTTTTGATGGAACCGGGGGACCGGTTGTGCTCACCCGATGGTTTGAGCAAACGGAAGCCGTCTTTAGCATAAGTGGTTGTCGGGACCAAGACAAGGTCAAATACTCCACTCACATTTTCTCCGGTGTCGCTCTTACATGGTGGAATACTTATGTACAATCGGTGGGTACCGATGAAGCTCACGCCCTCTCTTGGGCCGATTTAAGGGAAAAGATGGTCATCGAATATTTCCCTCGCGAAGAAACCCGAAAGCTCGAACAAGAGCTAAGAACCTTGGAGGCGGTCGGAAACGATCTCAATGCCTATAATCAACGATTCGCCGAACTATCCTTGATGTGCCCAAACCTCGTGAACCCCGAATCTCAAAGGGTCGAACTTTATATGTATGGTCTTCCAAAGAGCATCAAACAAGGGGTGATGTCATCCAAACCCGCTAACCTACAACAAGCTTTGAACATGGCCCGCCAATTGATCGAAACGGTTGACGAAATCGTAGTACCGGCGCCTAAAGCCGAGGACAAGTCGGGTAACAACAAAAGAAAATGGGAAGCCCCTCAATCAAGCAACAACTACAACAACAACTTCACCAAAAAGCCTTTCACCTCCGACGCCAAGAAAAGTTATGGCGGAAATAAACCCTTTTGCAACAAATGCCACAAACACCACTATGGTGAATGTAGCAATCTATTTTGCCACCAGTGCCAAAGGGGTGGTCATGTGGCCAACGATTGTAGAAGTGCCGCCCCCGTCGCTCAAAAGGTGCCCAATGCACCAAAATCGGGTACTTGTTATGAATGTGGCCAAACGGGTCATTTTAGAAATGCCTGTGCGAAGAAGAAAGCCAACCCCAACACACGCGGCCGAGCTTTCAACATCAACACCGAGGAAGCCCGAGATGACAATGAATTAGTCACGGGTACGTTTCTCCTCAACAACACTTATGTTACTTGTTTATTCGATTCGGGTGCCGATAAGAGTTTTGTATCCAAGACTTTGACTCATTCTTTTAGCACTCCACCACTTCCACTAAATACCACTTATACCATTGAAGTGGC
The DNA here is from genome assembly GCF_046630445.1 of Rutidosis leptorrhynchoides. Classification (NCBI taxonomy): domain Eukaryota; kingdom Viridiplantae; phylum Streptophyta; class Magnoliopsida; order Asterales; family Asteraceae; genus Rutidosis; species Rutidosis leptorrhynchoides. The sequence goes on from NC_092336.1 coordinate 344,756,769, forward strand.
TAACGGGAAACTATTAAGTGCCGACACATATTACCGGGGGTGTACGTTAAACATTTTGGGTAAGGAATTTGAAATTGACTTGATACCCATGGAACTAGGAAGCTTTGATGTAATAATCGGTATGAATTGGTTAGTCAAAATGAAATCTCACATCCTTTGTGATCTTAACGCAATCCGAATTCCTATCGAGAATGGTGAACCTTTGATTGTTTATGGCGATAAGAGTTGCACCAGGCTCAACCTCGTTTCGTGCCTTAAAGTTAGAAAACTACTCCGTAAGGGTTGTTTTGCGATCCTTGCCCACGTTAAGAAAGTCGAGTCCGATGAGAAGCATATCGATGATGTGCCTATTGTTAGTGACTTTTTCGATGTATTTCCCGACGAATTACCGGGTCTTCCACCCCATCGACCGGTTGAATTCCAAATCGATCTTATTCCGGGAGCCGCACCCATAGCACGTGCACCATATAGACTCGCTCCATCCGAAATGCAAGAATTGCAAAGTCAAATCCAAGAACTACTTGATCGTGGTTTTATCCAACCTATCCATTCACCTTGGGGCGCTCCGATTTTGTTTGTTAAAAAGAAAGACGGATCCCTACGAATGTGCATTAATTATCGTGAACTAAACAAATTGACGGTTAAGAACCGATATCCTCTTCCTCGCATCGCTGACCTCTTTGATCAATTACAAGGGTCTTGCGTATATTCAAAAATCGATCTCCGCTCGGGTTATCATCAATTAAGGGTTAAGGGGGAAGATGTCTCCAAAACCGCTTTCCGAACTCGTTATGGTAGTTATGAATTTCTTGTAATGCCATTTGGTCTCACTAACGCACCGGCGGTGTTCATGGATCTTATGAACCGCGTGTGCAAACCGTATCTTGACAAATTCGTTATCGTGTTCATCGATGATATTTTGGTCTATTCAAAAAGCGAAGAAGAACACGAGGAACCCCTCCGACTTGTGCTTGAACTTTTAAGACAAGAAAGACTCTATGCCAAATTCTCCAAGTGTGAATTTTGGTTGAAGGAAGTTCAATTTCTTGGTCATGTTGTAAGTGACCAAGGTATTAAAGTCGATCCATCAAAAATTGAAGCCATTAGTAAATGGGAAACTCCTACTACTCCGACTCACATTCGTCAATTCTTGTGTCTCGCCGGGTACTATCGTAGATTCATTGAAAACTTCTCTTTGGTTGCACGTCCTCTAACCGCATTAACTCACAAGGGAAAGAAATTCATTTGGGCGACCGAGCAAGAAACCGCTTTCCAAATCTTGAAAACTAAGCTAACCACCGCTCCTATCTTGTCACTTCCCGAAGGCAACGATGATTTTGTTGTGTATTGCGATGCCTCGAAACATGGTTTTGGGTGTGTGTTGATGCAACGAACGAAAGTAATTTCTTATGCTTCTCGACAACTCAAAATTCATGAACGAAACTACACGACACATGATCTCGAACTCGGAGCCGTTGTCTTTGCACTTAAAATGTGGAGACACTATCTTTATGGAACCAAGAGTACTATCTTTACCGATCACAAAAGTCTCCAACACATCTTCGATCAAAAGCAACTAAACATGAGACAACGAAGGTGGATTGAAACCTTAAACGATTACGATTGTGAACTTCGTTACCATCCCGGGAAGGCAAACGTAGTAGCCGATGCCTTAAGTCGAAAAGAAAGAGCGGTGCCTCTTCGTGTCCGAGCCTTAAACATCACCATCCACACCAACCTTAATAGCCAAATTCGGGTAGCCCAAGATGAGGCTCTCAAGGATGAAAACGTTTCACACGAGCTCTTGAACATTCTCGTCTCTCGATTCGAAACTAAGGAGACCGGACTCCGATATTTCGCCGGAAGGATTTGGGTGCCTAGTTATGGGAACCTACGAAGTCTCATTTTAGATGAAGCCCATAAGTCACGATACTCGATCCACCCCGGTGCCAATAAGATGTACCACGACCTTAAACAACAATATTGGTGGCCGAACATCAAAAGGGACGTAGCTACTTATGTTTCCAAGTGTTTGACATGTTCCAAAGTCAAAGCCGAACACCAAAGACCATCCGGACTACTTCAACAACCCGAGATCCCGCAATGGAAGTGGGAAAGGATAACGATGGATTTTATCACCAAACTACCATAAACGACGGGCGGTTATGAAACCATTTGGGTTATTGTTGACCGTCTCACCAAATCCGCACACTTTCTTGCCATGAAGGAGACCGACAAAATGGAGAAACTTGCGCAACTTTACATTAAAGAAATCGTAGCCCGACACGGTGTACCTTTATCGATTATCTCCGACCGAGATGGCCGTTTTGTTTCTAGATTTTGGCGTACCTTGCAAGAAGCGTTGGGAACGCGTTTAGACATGAGCACCGCATATCATCCTCAAACCGATGGACAAAGCGAACGTACAATTCAAACCTTGGAGGACATGTTACGAGCTTGCGTGGTTGATTTTGGAAAAGCTTGGGACAAGCACTTACCTCTCGCCGAGTTCTCTTACAACAATAGTTATCACACGAGTATTAAAGCCGCACCTTTTGAAGCGCTATACGGCTGAAAATGTCGTTCACCTCTTTGTTGGGCCGAGGTAGGCGACGTGCAAATCACCGGACCCGAACTCATTCACGAAACCACCGAGAAGATCGTACAAATCCGAGATAGGCTCCAGACGGCCCGGAGTCGTCAAAAGTGCTACACCGACAAAAGACGCAACGACCTCGAATTTCAAGTCGGTGACCGAGTAATGTTAAAAGTTGCACCTTGGAAAGGTGTAATCCGTTTTGGGAAACGCGGGGAGCTAAATCCGCGGTATATTGGTCCTTTCGAAATCTTGGAGCGTATTGGAAACGTTGCTTATCGTTTAGATCTTCCGCCTCAATTGAACTCCGTTCATCCTACCTTCCATGTATCTAACTTGAAAGAGAGTCTTGCCGAACCCGATATCGTCATCCCTCTCGAGGAACTTACTATTGATGACAAGCTTCATTTTGTGGAGGAACCGGTTGAAATTGTGGACACCTCCGTCAAGACATTGAAACAAAGCCGAATCCCGATTGTTAAAGTCCGTTGGAGTCATTCATGACATATTTTAAAAGACGTTGCATTCGAGTCGTTGAGTTCATCAAGATTATTAGAGATATTACTTGGAGTCATTCATGACATATTTTAAAAGATGTTGCATTCCAGTCGTTGAGTTCATCAAGATTATTACTAAGTCAATTATAGTTGGATATATTATGAAATGGTATGCATGCCGTCAACTTTCGATGTAATGAAAGTTTGTCTTTTTAAAAAACGAATGCAGTGTTTGTAAAATGTATCATATAGAGGTCAAGTACCTTGCGATGTAATCATATGTTATTGTATTCGTTCTTATGTATTAGGACGGGTCTTTACATGTGGTATTAGAGGGGTAGTCTTAGCGAACCAGGTCTTGCATTAGTGAGTCTAACTGATAGTTGTTTAGATGCATTAGTGAGTCTGGACTTCGACCGTGTCTGCATGTCAAAAGTTTTGCTTATCATTTGTGTGAAAAATTACCTGCTTATCATTCTTAGGGAATCACTTGCTTATTATTCTTAGTCTAGACACATTTTACTGCATCGACTGCATGAATAGTGTATATACGAAGTTCATATCTTATCGTATCTGCTAATATATATATATTAGCGTATCTGTTATTGTTACCTTTGCCTGACAGCTTTCGTAGATTCCTCCGTAACTTATGGGATTTTAGTATTATATATGTAACATCCCGCCTTTTTCCGTCTACTTTTCCGTTTAACTATTTTAAACTCCGTTATATGTTTATAACATCTCCCGTTAATACGCGTTTCAAATTATCTCGTTCAGGTAATTTAACGCACCCGACTACAACTTGAGGGACTTGTTTTGCCAAAACCCCAAAATGGTGACTAGCACTTGACTAGTCAACCATCTTCCACCTCCATTTTTCATTTTCTTTTCTCTTTTCATTCTCTACTTTCATATTTTCTTTAAATTCATCAAAAAGCAAATCATCATCCATACTAAATCGATCAAGCTTCGAGCCAAACAAATTACATATTTGAACTCCTCGTGATCTCCTCTTCGATTCCATACCAATCTCATTGCATTTGGGTAACTTTCTAAAATCACTAATTTTTGTGTTCTTGAGATTTTTGAGTTACAAGGTTGTTAATTAGTGTCTATGGCTCTAGTCTAACAAGATTATGTGTTTGAATTGCTTGATTTGTTGTTTGGAAGTAACTTGCATGAACTAGCAAAATGGGTGTGTTTAATCTTGAGTTTTAGATGATTAAATGTTGTTAAATGTTATAAATGCATGTATTAAATGTGTTCCTAGTGTTACTAGCTTCATTTTGATGTATAGGTTGCATGAGAAAACTCTAAGAACTTGTTTAGTGATTTTTGGTGGAATTGAGCTAGGGTTTAATGAACTTGAAATGATTATTTGATGTATTGATTGCCATGATTTGTTGTTAGTAAGTTGTTAGTTGTATTGTATGCTCAATTACCTACAAAATGGCATGTCATATGTATGCATTGAATGCCTAAATCATTAAATGTGCATTGGTGAGTTTGAAGCATTAATGTGTGCATTGAATGATCACTTGGTTTGAAAACTCGGTTGTTAAAAATGAGGTTTTTGATTGATGAATTGTGTTTAGTTGCATTCTACGTCAAAAGAGCTTTCCAACGATATAAGGTGCGAGTCCTAAGTGTTAGCGGTTTGTGTTTTATGCACAAAAAGGTTTTGGATTGAGACTTGAACATTTGGGACTGGCCAGGCACCAGCACCCGGCCTTTGCCGCGGCGCGGCCCTTTCCTGTCGCGGTGCGACATATAAGGGGGCCAAGTTCTGACCTCCTTATCCCAAATGTGAAAAATGTTTGGCCCGTTCTAGACCTCCAATTCACATGCAACTTGTTCTAACATGCTTATATATGAATAATTAGCATAGAAAATTTTTTCGGGACCCGACCCGAACATGTTGACTTTTTCGTTGACTTTGACTGACCAAAGTTTGACTTTTTGTCAAACTTAACCAATTAATTATGCAATCTTTCTAACTTGTTTCTATACATGTATCTTGCATGAAACTTGACTATTTGCTTCACATGCTTAATAATCGAGTCGTGTTGAGCCATAGGACTAATTGAGCAACTTTGACCCTTCGTGACTATCGTTATTGATACAACCTATTTGTTTAGGTCGAGACTAGCGTTGTCCTTTGCGCACATTACTTGTTGAAGTACTTATTTACTCTTGCAATCAAAGGTGAGATCATAGTCCCATCTTTCGAACAACTTTTATGCTTTAAACTATGGGATGAGAAACATATACGTATCATACTTTTTCACATTGAACACAAGTACGAAAACGAACATTCCACGTACGGGTTTGAACGAAAATCCTCAATTCAATTATCATTAGTTACACTTGCAGGGTGTAAACGTGAACTTATATTATGTGATCACATGGGCTTGACGAGCCTCATTCGGACGGTTCGCTACCGTTAGCGGATGAAATATATTTTCGGGTCTAGTGTATGTTCTAACACTACGCGAAGGGTGCAAAACAGTTAAGTTTGATAATTGGGTGCCCACGAAACAAATAACAACTTTGGAATGCAAATGATTTAGATAATCATATTATATTAAATCTTGTGGTTCAAATGCAACGTTTACTAAAACACCTGTGATTTCACCAACGTTTTCGTTAACAGTTTTCTATATGTTTTCTCAGGTCCTTGAAAGCTACTTGATACATGCTTCCGCACTCTTTTTGATACTTGCTTGGATGTCGAGTATACATGCATAGATGGAGCGTCTTTTGACTACTTTAAATTGTGTCGCATAGGTTTCATTCGTACGTTAAACATTGTAATGTAACTAGTCTTTCGAACTACATTTGTAAACTTGAAACATCCTTTTTCTTATAAAATAAATGCGACATATTTTGGTCAAAAGTCATAATAAAGACTTATGACCACGCAACGGGACCGAAGTAGTCGGCGCCGTCAAACATGATTTGGTCGGGTAGCTATAGATGGTATCAGAGTGTTGGTTGTAGGGATTTAGAGTTCATTGGTGTCAACCCCGAGTCATAGGGTACATTGGTGAGTCTAGACTACAACCGGCATATAGACTTGAAGTAGGAATTACTTGACTATTTGTGCATTTATACTCGAACGCTTCTACTCATATCTACTCTTATTTCATCTAAATCTCACGTTGTTTAATTTGATTGACACGCCACCTTGACTATATGAAATAATGTCGAATGCACATATGAATCAGGGTAATATAATTTCCGGGATTATATTACGGTGACTCATATGAACGTTCCGACATTATGACATAAAGAATTTAAGGCGAGTCAAGGAAAATTTTCTCTCTATCTTTATTCCATATCACGGTTAGTATTATTTAGAATACTAACCAACGGTATTCTTTTCTTTTGAAGGAACAATGCCTCCTCGTCGTGCACCACGCCGTGAAACACCCGAACAAGCTCTACAACGCATGATAGCTGCCGCCGTAGATGCGGCCATGGCCGGTCACTCATCCAACAACAATAACAATAATAATAACAACAACCAAAACAACAACAACAACAACAACAATGGAGCCGGTAACTCAAACGAGGGATGCTCCTATAAAGCCTTCATGGGGTGCAAACCTCACACTTTTTATGGAACCGGGGGACCGGTTGTGCTCACCCGATGGTTTGAGCAAACGGAAGCCGTCTTTAGCATAAGTGGTTGTCGGGACCAAGACAAGGTCAAATACTCCACTCACATTTTCTCCGGTGTCGCTCTTACATGGTGGAATACTTATGTACAATCGGTGGGTACCGATGAAGCTCACGCCCTCTCTTGGGCCGATTTAAGGGAAAAGATGGTCATCGAATATTTCCCTCGCGAAGAAACCCGAAAGCTCGAACAAGAGCTAAGAACCTTGGAGGCGGTCGGAAACGATCTCAATGCCTATAATCAACGATTCGCCGAACTATCCTTGATGTGCCCAAACCTCGTGAACCCCGAATCTCAAAGGGTCGAATTTTATATGTATGGTCTTCCAAAGAGCATCAAACAAGGGGTGATGTCATCCAAACCCGCTAACCTACAACAAGCTTTGAACATGGCCCGCCAATTGATCGAAACGGTTGACGAAATCGTAGTACCGGCGCCTAAAGCCGAGGACAAGTCGGGTAACAACAAAAGAAAATGGGAAGCCCCTCAATCAAGCAACAACTACAACAACAACTTCACCAAAAAGCCTTTCACCTCCGACGCCAAGAAAAGTTATGGCGGAAATAAACCCTTTTGCAACAAATGCCACAAACACCACTATGGTGAATGTAGCAATCTATTTTGCCACCAGTGCCAAAGGGGTGGTCATGTGGCCAACGATTGTAGAAGTGCCGCCCCCGTCGCTCAAAAGGTGCCCAATGCACCAAAATCGGGTACTTGTTATGAATGTGGCCAAACGGGTCATTTTAGAAATGCCTGTCCGAAGAAGAAAGCCAACCCCAACACACGCGGCCGAGCTTTCAACATCAACACCGAGGAAGCCCGAGATGACAATGAATTAGTCACGGGTACGTTTCTCCTCAACAACACTTATGTTACTTGTTTATTCGATTCGGGTGCCGATAAGAGTTTTGTATCCAAGACTTTGACTCATTCTTTTAGCACTCCACCACTTCCACTAAATACCACTTATACCATTGAAGTGGCTAACGGGAAACTATTAAGTGCCGACACATATTACCGGGGGTGTACGTTAAACATTTTGGGTAAGGAATTTGAAATTGACTTGATACCCATGGAACTAGGAAGCTTTGATGTAATAATCGGTATGAATTGGTTAGTCAAAATGAAATCTCACATCCTTTGGGATCTTAACACAATCCGAATTCCTATCGAGAATGGTGAACCTTTGATTGTTTATGGCGATAAGAGTTGCACCAGGCTCAACCTCGTTTCGTGCCTTAAAGTTAGAAAACTACTCCGTAAGGGTTGTTTTGCGATCCTTGCCCACGTTAAGAAAGTCGAGTCCGATGAGAAGCATATCGATGATGTGCCTATTGTTAGTGACTTTTTCGATGTATTTCCCGACGAATTACCGGGTCTTCCACCCCATAGACCGGTTGAATTCCAAATCGATCTTATTCCGGGAGCCGCACCCATAGCACGTGCACTATATAGACTCGCTCCATCCGAAATGCAAGAATTGCAAAGTCAAATCCAAGAACTACTTGATCGTGGTTTTATCCAACCTATCCATTCACCTTGGGGCGCTCCGATTTTGTTTGTTAAAAAGAAAGACGGATCCCTACGAATGTGCATTAATTATCGTGAACTAAACAAATTGACGGTTAAGAACCGATATCCTCTTCCTCGCATCGATGACCTCTTTGATCAATTACAAGGGTCTTGCGTATATTCAAAAATTGATCTCCGCTCGGGTTATCATCAATTAAGGGTTAAGGGGGAAGATTTCTCCAAAACCGCTTTCCGAACTCGTTATGGTAGTTATGAATTTCTTGTAATGCCATTTGGTCTCACTAACGCACCGGCGGTGTTCATGGATCTTATGAACCGCGTGTGCAAACCGTATCTTGACAAATTCGTTATCGTGTTGATCGATGATATTTTGGTCTATTCAAAAAGCGAAGAAGAACACGAGGAACCCCTCCGACTTGTGCTTGAACTTTTAAGACAAGAAAGACTCTATGCCAAATTCTCCAAGTGTGAATTTTGGTTGAAGGAAGTTCAATTTCTTGGTCATGTTGTAAGTGACCAAGGTATTAAAGTCGATCCATCAAAAATTGAAGCCATTAGTAAATGGGAAACTCCTACTACTCCGACTCACATTCGTCAATTCTTGGGTCTCGCCGGGTACTATCGTAGATTCATTTAAAACTTCTCTTTGGTTGCACGTCCTCTAACCGCATTAACTCACAAGGGAAAGAAATTCATTTGGGCGACCGAGCAAGAAACCGCTTTCCAAATCTTGAAAACTAAGCTAACCACCGCTCCTATCTTGTCACTTCCCGAAGGCAACGATGATTTTGTTGTGTATTGCGACGCCTCGAAACATGGTTTTGGGTGTGTGTTGATGCAACGAACGAAAGTAATTTCTTATGCTTCTCGACAACTCAAAATTCATGAACGAAACTACACGACACATGATCTCGAACTCGGAGCCGTTGTCTTTGCACTTAAAATGTGGAGACACTATCTTTATGGAACCAAGAGTACTATCTTTACCGATCACAAAAGTCTCCAACACATCTTCGATCAAAAGCAACTAAACATGAGACAACGAAGGTGGATTGAAACCTTAAACGATTACGATTGTGAACTTCGTTACCATCCCGGGAAGGCAAACGTAGTAGCCGATGCCTTAAGTCGAAAATAAAGAGCGGTGCCTCTTCGTGTCCGAGCCTTAAACATCACCATCCACACCAACCTTAATAGCCAAATTCGGGTAGCCCAAGATGAGGCTCTCAAGGATGAAAACGTTTCACACGAGCTCTTGAACATTCTCGTCTCTCGATTCGAAACTAAGGAGACCGGACTCCGATATTTCGCCGGAAGGATTTGGGTGCCTAGTTATGGGAACCTACGAAGTCTCATTTTAGATGAAGCCCATAAGTCACGATACTCGATCCACCCCGGTGCCAATAAGATGTACCACGACCTTAAACAACAATATTGGTGGCCGAACATCAAAAGGGACGTAGCTACTTATGTTTCCAAGTGTTTGACATGTTCCAAAGTCAAAGCCGAACACCAAAGACCATCCGGACAACTTCAACAACCCGAGATCCCGCAATGGAAGTGGGAAAGGATAACGATGGATTTTATCACCAAACTACCATAAACGACGGGCGGTTATGAAACCATTTGGGTTATTGTTGACCGTCTCACCAAATCCGCACACTTTCTTGCCATGAAGGAGACCGACAAAATGGAGAAACTTGTGCAACTTTACATTAAAGAAATCGTAGCCCGACACGGTGTACCTTTATCGATTATCTCCGACCGAGATGGCCGTTTTGTTTCTAGATTTTGGCGTACCTTGCAAGAAGCGTTGGGAACGCGTTTAGACATGAGCACCGCATATCATCCTCAAACCGATGGACAAAGCGAACGTACAATTCAAACCTTGGAGGACATGTTACGAGCTTGCGTGGTTGATTTTGGAAAAGCTTGGGACAAGCACTTACCTCTCGCCGAGTTCTCTTACAACAATAGTTATCACACGAGTATTAAAGCCGCACCTTTTGAAGCGCTATACGGCTGAAAATGTCGTTCACCTCTTTGTTGGGCCGAGGTAGGCGACGTGCAAATCACCGGACCCGAACTCATTCACGAAACCACCGAGAAGATCGTACAAATCCGAGATAGGCTCCAGACGGCCCGGAGTCGTCAAAAGTGCTACACCGACAAAAGACGCAACGACCTCGAATTTCAAGTCGGTGACCGAGTAATGTTAAAAGTAGCACCTTGGAAAGGTGTAATCCGTTTTGGGAAACGCGGGAAGCTAAATCCGCGGTATATTGGTCCTTTCGAAATCTTGGAGCGTATTGGAAACGTTGCTTATCGTTTAGATCTTCCGCCTCAATTGAACTCCGTTCATCCTACCTTCCATGTATCTAACTTGAAAGAGAGTCTTGCCGAACCCGATATCATCATCCCTCTCGAGGAACTTACTATTGATGACAAGCTTCATTTTGTGGAGGAACCGGTTGAAATTGTGGACACCTCCGTCAAGACATTGAAACAAAGCCGAATCCCGATTGTTAAAGTCCGTTGGAGTCATTCATGACATATTTTAAAAGACGTTGCATTCGAGTCGTTGAGTTCATCAAGATTATTAGAGATATTACTTGGAGTCATTCATGACATATTTTAAAAGATGTTGCATTCGAGTCGTTGAGTTCATCAAGATTATTACTAAGTCAATTATAGTTGGATATATTATGAAATGGTATGCATGCCGTCAACTTTCGATGTAATGAAAGTTTGTCTTTTTAAAAAACGAATGCAGTGTTTGTAAAATGTATCATATAGAGGTCAAGTACCTTGCGATGTAATCATATGTTATTGTATTCGTTCTTATGTATTAGGACGGGTCTTTACATGTGGTATTAGAGGGGTAGTCTTAGCGAACCAGGTCTTGCATTAGTGAGTCTAACTGATAGTTGTTTAGATGCATTAGTGAGTCTGGACTTCGACCGTGTCTGCATGTCAAAAGTTTTGCTTATCATTTGTGTGAAAAATTACCTGCTTATCATTCTTAGGGAATCACTTGCTTATTATTCTTAGTCTAGACACATTTTACTGCATCGACTGCATGAATAGTGTATATACGAAGTTCATATCTTATCGTATCTGCTAATATATATATATTAGCGTATCTGTTATTGTTACCTTTGCCTGACAGCTTTCGTAGATTCCTCCGTAACTTATGGGATTTTAGTATTATATATGTAACATCCCGCCTTTTTCCGTCTACTTTTCCGTTTAACTATTTTAAACTCCGTTATATGTTTATAACATCTCCCGTTAATACGCGTTTCAAATTATCTCGTTCAGGTAATTTAACGCACCCGACTACAACTTGAGGGACTTGTTTTGCCAAAACCCCAAAATGGTGACTAGCACTTGACTAGTCAACCATCTTCCACCTCCATTTTTCATTTTCTTTTCTCTTTTCATTCTCTACTTTCATATTTTCTTTAAATTCATCAAAAAGCAAATCATCATCCATACTAAATCGATCAAGCTTCGAGCCAAACAAATTACATATTTGAACTCCTCGTGATCTCCTCTTCGATTCCATACCAATCTCATTGCATTTGGGTAACTTTCTAAAATCACTAATTTTTGTGTTCTTGAGATTTTTGAGTTACAAGGTTGTTAATTAGTGTCTATGGCTCTAGTCTAACAAGATTATGTGTTTGAATTGCTTGATTTGTTGTTTGGAAGTAACTTGCATGAACTAGCAAAATGGGTGTGTTTAATCTTGAGTTTTAGATGATTAAATGTTGTTAAATGTTATAAATGCATGTATTAAATGTGTTCCTAGTGTTACTAGCTTCATTTTGATGTATAGGTTGCATGAGAAAACTCTAAGAACTTGTTTAGTGATTTTTGGTGGAATTGAGCTAGGGTTTAATGAACTTGAAATGATTATTTGATGCATTGATTGCCATGATTTGTTGTTAGTAAGTTGTTAGTTGTATTGTATGCTCAATTACCTACAAAATGGCATGTCATATGTATGCGTTGAATGCCTAAATCATTAAATGTGCATTGGTGAGTTTGAAGCATTAATGTGTGCATTGAATGATCACTTGGTTTGAAAACTCGGTTGTTAAAAATGAGGTTTTTGATTGATGAATTGTGTTTAGTTGCATTCTACGTCAAAAGAGCTTTCCAACGATATAAGGTGCGAGTCCTAAGTGTTAGCGGTTTGTGTTTTATGCACAAAAAGGTTTTGGATTGAGACTTGAACATTTGGGACTGGCCAGGCACCAGCACCCGGCCTTTGCTGCGGCGCGGCCCTTTCCTGTCGCGGCGCGACATATAAGGGGGCCAGGTTCTGACCTCCTTGTCCCAAATGTGAAAAATGTTTGGCCCGTTCTAGACCTCCAATTCACATGCAACTTGTTCTAACATGCTTATATATGAATAATTAGCATAGAAAATTTGTTCGGGACCCGACCCGAACATGTTGACTTTTTCGTTGACTTTGACCGACCAAAGTTTGACTTTTTGTCAAACTTAACCAATTGATTATGCAATCTTTCTAACTTGTTTCTATACATGTATCTTGCATGAAACTTAACTATTTGCTTCACATGCTTCATAATCGAGTCGTGTTGAGCCATAGGACTAATTGAGCAACTTTGACCCTTCGTGACTATCGTTATTGATACAACCTATTTGTTTAGGTCGAGACTAGCGTTGTACTTTGCGCACATTACTTGTTGAAGTACTTATTTACTCTTGCAATCAAAGGTGAGATCATAGTCCCATCTTTCGAACAACTTTTATGCTTTAAACTATGGGATGAGAAACATATACGTATCATACTTTTTCACATTGAACACAAGTACGAAAACGAACATTCCACGTACGGGTTTGAAAGAAAATCCTCAATTCAATTATCATTAGTTACACTTGCAGGGTGTAAACGTGAACTTATATTATGTGATCACATGGGCTTGACGAGCCTCATTCGGACGGTTCGCTACCGTTAGCGGATGAAATATATTTTCGGGTCTAGTGTATGTTCTAACACTACGCGAAGGGTGCAAAACAGTTAAGTTTGATAATTGGGTGCCCACGAAACAAATAACAACTTTGGAATGCAAATGATTTAGATAATCATATTATATTAAATCTTGTGGTTCAAATACAACGTTTACTAAAACACCTGTGATTTTACCAACGTTTTCGTTGACAGTTTTCTATATGTTTTCTCAGGTCCTTGAAAGCTACTTGATACATGCTTCCGCACTCTTTTTGATACTTGCTTGGATGTCGAGTATACATGCATAGATGGAGCGTCTTTTGACTACTTTAAATTGTGTCTCATAGGTTTCATTCGTACGTTAAACATTGTAATGTAACTAGTCTTTCGAACTACATTTGTAAACTTGAAACATCCTTTTTCTTATAAAATAAATGCGACATATTTTGGTCAAAAGTCATAATAAATACTTATGACCACGCAACGGGACCGAAGTAGTCGGCGCCGTCAAACATGATTTGGTCGGGTCGCTACAATATATGGATATGTAAATTATGTATTGCAGGATACTAATCTACATCCTATAATCTATTTCTTATCGGCAATCCTTCATCTGATCGTACGTGATGAATCCCTCAACCAGTTCGAGTCCTTAGATTCTGACAGCTATTCCGATATGGATGTTCACCTAAGCTCCGGAAATAGCGTCACCGAAATGAATCAACCAATCAGCCATCATCAATTCTGAATGAATTGGGGCTGAGTTTGTAGTCGACTCAATCAATGGAGATGAGAAGAAGGCGATACTTTCCACCAATCAAATTTCCCTTTTGACCAAGAACCTGAAGCACTTACCGGCGAACCTGCTCGTAATACCATTTTCTCTCTCATTTCCAGAGTACCTCGTCATGATTATATACTATCTCGAATTCTAGATCTTATTCATCCGCTCGTTCCGACCGAAAATCATCCCGGAATAATAGAAGAAGTCAACGAACTTCGCGCTTGAGTAACCAATTTGGGGAATATGGTGCAAAATTTACCAGCTTCAACAACATCACCGGCACCAACAGTACCATCAGTAACAGCACCAGTACCATCAATAATCCATGCCTCAACATCTCATTCTGTACCTCGAATATAATCATCGCTCTACGTATCGTTCTACATCAATTATCTTCGTTCTTCATGACGATTATGTAATCTCTAATGTTTTAGAGATTATGTATTCTAGTTTTGACGGTAAATCAAATGAGATTAATATCATATTAACTCATTAAATCCATGATTACGTCTGAAAAAAATATATATGTAACTATATTTTCATAAAGATTGTAGTTAGAAACTTTTTGTACAAACTGTTAATGGTGAAAATATTTTAACGGGTAGGTAATACCCGAAGAATATTCAGATTTCACATTAATAAGTACACTGTACATTCTTCGAATCTGATTCAACAGTCGTTTACTATCCTACTTACATTCACAGATACACGTATCCGTTCACCGCAGAATAACCATTTTCATTCAATTTCATATTTGGATTTTTGTCCTATCAGAATCCAACAAGTGGCATAATGAAGAAAAACATTGGACAAAATAAAATTTGTTAGAAACAAACAAATTAACAATGAGAAATTTTGTTAAGAATCCACGCTAACTGTTCCTTGCTAACTGTTAATTCCATATTACATTTTAACTATCGCAATTTATTTATCGCAAATGAATTATCACAATTTATTTTATCTCAATTTTAATTCTCAGAATTTTATTTATCGTCATTTAATTTCTGTTATTTACTTTACACACTTTATTTATCGTCATTTAATTTCTGTTATTTATTTTACGCATTTAAATATCGGGACATGTATACAAGGTTTTGACATATCATATCGACGCATCTATATATATTATTTGGAATAACCATAGACACTCTATATGCTGTAATGATTGAGTTTGCTATACAGGGTTGAGGTTGATTCTCAAATAATATATATAGTTTGAGTTGTGATCGAGTCTGAGACATGTACACGGGTCACGATATGTATTAATTAATTCGAATATTATATATTAAACTATATATAAATTATTGGACTGTCAACTGTGGACTATCGACTGAGGACTAATAACATTGGATAATTAAAATGAATTAAAATATTGATTATAACATATGAAACTAAACAATTCTTCAAGTTTGCCACTTGATTTCATCCTAAACCTCATTTGTATCTTGACGATTACAATCTGCGTTCAAATTTTTCATGATTCTTGAAAACACCTCAATTGAGAGGATGAACCAACCGCACTTCATCTACGGAAGGAAAGATTGATGCATATAGTTATGCATCGAAAAACTCTCGAAACCTGAGTAAATGTTTAACACGTATCAGTGATAATTCCTTTAGTGTTATTATTACCCAAAATAAATTGGTAATTCCTTTCAAAGTAGCAAATTTTGTCACAGCTCCAGTAAGTCAACTTCGACTTTTCGTTCGAAACAACCTTATTATAACTTTGATATATATGCGTGCTCTTTATTGTTACCAGGGAACCTTTTATATTCCACCATATTACCATCAGTATTTAATCATCTAAAAACACAATTCCCTTGAAACCATCTCGGATTGATAATCGATAATTCAAATATGGTAGCATTAAATGCTAAGGAAACAGTACAATTGCAGATGGCCTAAATGGCCAAGAGTTGATGATAAAGAATGGATTGTTGGGAACGCTCGATAGAAAATTTGGTACTGAAAAACGGATTGAGCTAACCATGAAGGAGACCAAGGATAAATACAAGGGCCAAATCCTATATTCAAAGAATCCGGGTAATTCTGGATCCGATGAAATCTTTAGAGAATATCTTGCTCCGAAGTCATCTTAAAATCTTGCGAAAAATTTTTCTTCATCAACCTTCGAACTTAGAAATTCCAAAATATCATCATAAATATCTTCGATATTTCTGAGGATATTTTCATAAACATTCTTGTCCGAAATTATCTACCTCATCATGTTTTCTGTATTCCATTATGTTGGAAACTTCTGTAAAATCTAAGTATAAATTATGAATGAATTGTGGAGGAGTGTTGGGAATTGAAGCATGGGTTAGTATAATATAATGACGCCCGGCCAACGTGATTATATTACAGTAAGTCATGCTGAGTTTCTAATGAAACGTGATGATTCACAGATCATAACGTCATCATGTGCCATGTTACACGACTCTTACATTCTATCTAATCTTCAAACATATCAAGAATATATCTTCTGGATAATTCTATCTTTTCTCTTGAATTCTGGTAAAGTAACCAATCAAGATCGTGCTATTACAATTTCTTTCTTAGAACATTAGTCATGATCATTCGAAACTCCATACCTATGAATTTTGAACCATTATTCGCTTGATTTAAAGTCGAGAAGAGAAAAACAAAAGTACGGAACTCTAAAAATATAAAGGAAATGAAGAGGGTGGATTTATAGTGAAATATCCGACAGAGAAATCGAGACAGATTATTGCATTTAACCAAAGAGAATCCTAATTTTGTTATTTACCGAAGAATCAAATCTTATAGATTACAAAGATTTCTTTTAATCCCTTGAATTCCGGAATTCAACCTTGACCATGTCAAAAGCTAAAACAAAACTTTATTTTTCCCATTTCAATTTTTTTGTGATAACTTCACCTGTATGCTTCGAGTAATCGATTAATTTTATCAATATTACTTAGTGTTGATAAAACTCTATTTATCAATTCATAATCGTCATGGAAACATTTTTATTGTTAACCATGACAACCACACTCAAATTTCGCGACGAAATTTCTTTAACGGGTAGGTACTGTGACGACCCAGAAATTTTTGACTAATTTTAAACTTAATCTTTATATTATTTCGACACGATAAACAAAGTCTGTAATGTTGAGTTACAAATATTTTGAACTGTTTCATATTCGTCTGACTTTCGACCGTTCTCGACGATTCACGAACAAATATTTGTAAATAGATAACATATATATTTAAATAGGTATTTATAATTTGATATATAATTTAGAATATTATATATTATGATTATTAGGATTTATATTGTAAAATAAATAAAATAAATTGCGATTAATGGAAACTATAGAATATATAGATATATATAAAAAAATATGTATATAAATATTACTTGTAAATATATAAAGTTATATTAAATCTATTTGTTTAAAACTATATAATATATTTGTTTTAGTAATTAACTTTGCTATTTTAAAACGGATTATATATAGAAAGGGAATATAAATGATTTTGAGCTTAATTAGTAAACGTCAGTAATACTTGGTTGACATTTCGTTAGCGTTCATATAGATTTAATATAAGTTTATGATGGATTAAAATAAAAGTTGAACTGTAAATCGATTACAAAGATTTTAGATTTGTTAAAAGTATTTTTACCTTTTTAAGTTTAAATATTAGTACTCCGTACATATAAATCAGAACAGAAAATAAATAATTTTCGAACCTTTTTGATCAGGTTTCAAACAGGTAATGAGTGAAATAATTAAATATGTTTAATCTAAAAATTTCAGATTTTTAGGGACACCTATATACGTTAACTGTTTAGCAATAGATACAATATAGCCAACCGGGATAAACTGTCGGTAGGATACCAACAATTTAACTCACGAGAGTTAAGTTATTATACTGTTGTACTATTTTGCTTTTGATTTTTCTTCCCTAATTATTTTAGCATCTCTCTTATATATATACATACATATACAAGATAGATAGAACCCGAGTACCATTTCCATCTTAAACATGTTTCTGTTTTCGATCGAGATCAACATTCACCTACACCCATAACCACCACGGTTACTAACCAAGACCACCACCATCTATCTTCCATCACCACCACAACGAACCATCATGTATTTCGTTTATGTGTACTTAATCTCCACCATACCCGCCACCCTTCATCCGTCACAAACACAACAACCATTAAACACCACTATAACACCCCTTTACTTATTTATTCAATTCATGATACTTTTCGTTATTTCTGTTTCACTCAAACCCAAGTAGCCAACCAAACAGCCCGTAAACTATTACTCCTACAGCTTTCGTTTATCGTTTGCTGTCAAAATAAACCAACAACCATGTGACAATTATTTGGTCGCTGCTATCGCTATTCTTAGCTTAAACTACCACCATAAATCAACACCATTTCATCATTTAACTGCTGCTACTGTCGGTGTTCTGGCTCCCTTCGAAAACCACACGTATTCACCAATATTTTTGTTATTCTCTTTTCCTTGCTGTGCTACAGCTATTTCGGTTGCCTATTACATTGAACATGTCAATTTAATATTAACAAAGGTGAGTGGATATTAAAAAGGTGATGTTTATGTGCGTATACTTTTCCTTTGATGGCCAACATGTAACCCCACTTGCCTTGTACTCTGCCACTTGCCTTTCTATTCAATTTTTTTTATGTTTTGTAAACGAGAGCTTATCAGATGTCCTTAAATGGGTCAAAAACACAATACAAGATTATTGGGCTTATTAAACTAATTTTGGGCCATAGCCAAGCCCAATTCCTTTTCTATTTTTTTTCTTTTCGAAACCCAGTTACATGCTACTGCAACTATGATTGTATCTATTGCTATTTGTCCAGTCACCATGAATGATATATTATAACGAATGTATGATGATGATGATGATGATGATGATGATGATGATGATAAGATAGAACAAAGTAATAACGAGAATAGATTGATAATGATTATGTATGGTGTTTATTATGGTGGCAACGTATGATGATGAGGACGTTGATCATGATAAATGATATGAGAAAGATTTGATGATGGAAGGATTTTTGGGGATGACCAATACGTGAAGATCACGATGCTATTTATGATAGTAATCAAATTAATATGATGATTTTATGATGGTATGATTTTGTTTGGGATCGATTAGTTGTTAAGAAGAAGAATTAGGAACCAGAAGTAAAATGGGTTATATAAGTTTGGTTAGTGAAATAAAACAGATAGATAGAGCAGCTCATATAGTTAGGCATGTGTTGTGTGGACGAGAGGTCTCGGGTTCAAGCCTAGGCTGGGGCATTAATTTTTTTTGAAAACGAAGAAGAATTAGGCAGGAGTACATAGGTTATATATTTGTTAGGTGGGGATTTAAAATCAGAAATGAGACGGCAGATGAATGGTTAAAGGTGTTGGGGATTAAGCGAGGGGTTGTGGGTTCGAGCCCGGGCTGGGGCGTTTAACTTTTTTAAGACTTGCTACATTAAGGTAGCCTTTCAATTATTTTTATTATTATTAATATTATTATGATTAGGGTTACTATTTTTATTATTATGAAAATAATACAAGTTATTATTATTTTCATTAGTATTAGTATTAGTATTAAGTTATTATATATATTAAAAATTTCATTTAGGTTAGTATTATTATTATGAACATTATTTATAAAAATATTTACATATAACAAACTATCGGTTCTAAATAAAATACTAAACATATATTTATAAATATACTAATATAACAAAATGAATATAAAAATTATTTTTTTAAATGAATATATATATTAATAATGAAATACATAAGTTGCTAATATAAAGATTATATCATTAAAAATAATATATATACATATAATTGTTCGATTACAAGGATACGTTTTAATATATATACACAAATGATATAGGTTCGTGAATCTGAGGCCAACCCTGCATTGTTCAGTTTTGTAATATGTATTTTTACTACAAAATACAGTATGGTGAGTTCATTTACTCCCTTTTACTCTTTACATTTTTGGGACTGAGAATACATACGCTGTTTTTACAACTGCTTTATTAAATGCTTTTGAAATATATTTTTGAATTGTGAATACATGAAATGCTTTTATAAATGTTTGACGAGATAGACACAAGCAAAACATTCCTCGAATGAATTATTATGCCGACAGAAGTTCTGTGGATTATTATTGAATTATGTGGACTTGATAATTGCCACTAATTATTGTGAATATTTTTCCCCTGATTATTATTGCTTGGTAACCTAAGAATTAGGGAACGTCACTAATTTTGAGAAAATTAGTGCACGCCTAATTGACGCGAATCCTAAAGGTAGCTACCGGGTTTAACACCCCCACCCAGAATGTTCACTAGACGGAAGGGCTAGTGGGCGTGGTGTTTAGTACTTCGACGTTTATATGATTATTATACAGACGAGATGTTCTGTTTTGGGGATATCATTATGCGCATTATATGTTAAGGTCAGTTACTAAGCTAAGTTATGAAAGCAATGAAAAGTGAATGTTATGTATCAAGAGAATGATTTTATACACAGGTTATGTGTATGTTATTTTTGTGCACAAGATATGTGTACGGTTACTAAGATATATGAAAGATGATTTCGTACACGAGATAGGTGTACGGTATTTAAAAGATATCGCATGTACATTACAGGTGGGTATAGGATTCGGGCCATTTGTACCATGCAGGATTTAAATCTTGTGGTCTATCAAAATGATGAATTTTTTTTGTTTTATGATAAACCTATGAACTCACCAACCTTTTGGTTGACACTTGAAAGCATGTTTATTCTCAGGTGTGAAAGAAATATTCCGCTGTGCATTTGCTCATTTTAGAGATATTACTTGGAGTCATTCATGACATATTTCAAAAGACGTTGCATTCGAGTCATTGAGTTCATCTAGATTATTACTAAGTCAATTATAGTTGGATATATTATGAAATGGTATGCATGCCGTCAACTTCCGATGTAATGAAAGTTTGTCTTTTTAAAAAACGAATGCAATGTTTGTAAAATGTATAATATAGAGGTCAAGTACCTCGCAATGTAATCATATGTTATTGTATTCATTCTTATAGATTAGGACGGGTCTTTATAATATGATGTACTCATATCTAAATGGGTCCCCATTGCTTTCTGTAATGACTGCCAAAATCTAGAAGTGATTCTGCTGTCGCGATCGGGTATAATAGATAGGCACTCCATGCCTAGAGACGACTTCCTTAATGTAAACTTGAGCCAACTTCTCCATTTTATCGGTAAGAAGTGTGCAGACTTAGTGAGACGATCCACGATAACCTAAATAGTATCGTAACCTACCACCGTTCTCGGCAGTTTTGTGATGAAGTCCATTGTAATACCTTCCCACTTCCACTAGGGAATCTCTAGTTCAGTTAATAACCCTGATGGCCTCTGATGTTCGGCCTTGACTTTAGCGCAAGTCAAGAAATTTTCGACGTAGGTAGCAATGTCAGCTTTCAAATTCGGCCACCAATAAAACGCCTTCAAATCTTGCTACATTTTATCCGATCCCGGATGATTTGAGTACCTTGACTTGTGTGCTTCCTCCAACACTAGTTCTCTCTATCCACCAAACTTAGGTACCCAGATTCGGTTAGCAAAGTATCGTGTTCCGTCCTCCTTGATGTCAAATTTCTTATCGATCCCTTTGATAAATTCAACATCGACTTTTTCTTGTTTCATGGCTTCCCGTTGTGCCTCGCGGATCTTTGATGTGAGATTCGTACAGACAACTATGTTAAGCGCTTTAACCCTGAGGGGTTTCTCTCGCTCTTTTCTGCTCAAAGCTTCCGCCACAACATTCGCCTTGCCCGGATGATATTGAAGTTCGTAGTTATAATCGTTAAGTAGTTCCATCCAACATCGTTGTCTCATGTTGAGCTGTTTCTGATCAAATATGTGATGTAAACTCTTATGGTTGGTGAAGATAGTAAACTTGGTTCCATACAGGTAGTGTCTCCACATTTTAAGTGCAAAGACAACAGCTCCTAGTTCGAGGTTGTGCAAAGTGTAATTCCGCTCGTGAATCTTTAACTGTCGCGATCCATAAGCAATAACCTTATCTCATTGCATAAGCACGCAACCCATTCCTTGACGTGAGGCATCACAATAAACAACAAAATCTTCACTTCCCTCGGGTAGAGACAATACTGGTGCAGTTGTCAACTTCTCTTTCAACAACTGGAATGCAGTTTCTTGCGGTTCTAACCACTCATACTTTTTGCCTTTATGAGTCAACGCGGTTAATGGTTGGGCTATCTTAGAGAATCCTTCAATGAATCTCCTGTAGTAACCCGCTAGACCAAAAAATTTCCGGATCTGAGTTGGCATCTTTGGAGTTTCCCAATTCTTAACCGACTCAATCTTTGCTAGATCGACTTGTATTCTATTGGCCCCTACAACATGGCCAAGAAATTGTACCTCTTGTAACAAAAAATTACACTTAGAGAACTTTGCATACAGCTGCTCTTTTCTAAGCATAGTCAATATCGAACGTAGATGCTGTTTGTGCTCTTCCTTGTTCTTGGAGTACACAAATATATCATCAATAAATACAATGACAAATTTATCTAGGTATGGCTTACACACACAGTTCATGAGATCCATGAACACTGCCGGTGCGTTCGTCAAACCAAACGGCATCACTGTAAACTCATAATGTCCATAACGTGTTCTAAACTCCGTCTTCGGGACATCAGCTTCTTTGACTCTCAATTGGTGATACCCCAATCTCAAATCAATCTTCGAATAACAACTAGATCCCTGTAGTTGATCAAATAAGTCATCAATCCTCGGTAGCGGATACCGATTCTTGATTGTCAACTTGTTCAATTCTCTGTAGTTGATACATAATCTCATCGACCCATCTTTCTTTTTAACAAACAAGATCGGAGCTCCCCAAGGTTAAGAACTCGGTCAGATAAATCCCTTGTCTAACAACTCTTGCAATTGGCTAGACAACTCTTGAAGCTCTGAGGGTGCAAGTCTGTATGGTGTGTGAGCCACCGGTGCCGCTCCTGGCACTAAATCTATCTGAAACTCTACTTCTCGATGCGGTGGGAGACCAGGTAATTCCTCCGAAAAAACTTCAAGAAATCCCTTAACTATAAGAACGTCTTCGGGTCTCCTTTCATCAGCTACAAGTTGGCTTACGTGAGCCATAAACGCGATACATCCCTTTCTCACATACTTATGAACTTTCAAGCAGTTAATGAGATGTAATTGTGAGCCGTTCTTCTCTCCATAAATCATCATAGGTTCACCGTCAGCGATAGGAATACGAATAGCCTTTAGGTCACAGACCACTTCGGCTTTATTATCAGCTAACCAGTCCATTCCAACCACAAGGTTAAAACTTCCCAGTTTAATAGGTATCACATCAATGCTAAAAGGCGTACCCTCTAACTTCAAAGTACGATCACGATAAATCTTATCGGCTCTCATCAAGTTACCATTCCCTAGTTCTATGGAATACACGTTATCTACGGGAGAAACGGGATTCTTAACATTGTGACAAATATCCTTAGATATAAAACTTCTATCAGCACCAGTATCAAACAAAACATAAATAGGTTGATCATTGAGTAAAAACGTACCCGTGACTAGCTTCAAATCATCACGAGCTTCCGTAGAATTGATGATGAATGCCCTGCCTCGAGCATTCTCATTGTTGTTGTTCTTAGGACAGTCTCTCTTGAAATGACCCGGCTGTCCATAACCAAAATAGTTCTTACCATTAACAGCATTGTTCGCATTGTTCACCGTGTTGTTGGTATTGCTGTTGAGATTAACCTTACAATCTCTAGCCAAATGGCCAAACTTCTTGCACCGGTCACAAATTAGAGTAGTACAGTTCCCGGTATGATCCTTACCACACTTTGAACATAGTGGCTTGTTGCCCTTATACCTAGAGTTGTTCCCTGTGTACCCAGTGTCGTTACACTAGGTATCTTGCTTCTCGAATGACTGTTAGTTAAAAGTCTTATCTTGACCACCGTTCCACTTCCTTTTGCCATCATTGGACTTATTCTCATTTACTGTAGTACCCTTCCCTCTCTGGGCAATCTGTTCCAATAACAAACCCGCCATATCAATGGCTTCTTGCACTGTAGTGGGTTTAGAAGTAGTAACCCCATCTTGAATGCCCTCACTTAAAAATTTAATGTTCAGTTCAACCTTTCGCTTCTCGGGAGTAACCATCTCAGGACACATCAAAGACAACTCAAAGAATCTCTTGTTGTAGGCAGTAAGATCACTGCCTACCAACTTCAGCTCTCGGAACTCGCGTTCCATATTCTTAATCTCATTCCTTGAAATATACTCCTCAATCATTCTTTGTTTCAAAGATTCCCAGGGTAGGGCATAAGCTTTATCATGACCCAAGGATTGTGCATAGTTGTTCCACCAAGTGAGCGCACTGTCCGACAGTGTGGCTGTAGCAAAACCCACCCGATCATCATCATTACACCCGCTGATGCGGAAAACCGATTCAAGATTTTCAAACCAATGATTGAGACCAACCGCTCCCTCAGTTCCGTTAAAAGGATGCGGGTTACAACTAGTGAATGTCTTGTAGGAAGATCCGTTTCAGCCTTGAGTTCCGTTCCCATTGGTGTTACTCGAACCACCACGATCATTGTTGTTGCGGTTGTTGTTGAATTCTCTTAACAGCTCAGCCCTCTCGGCTGCAATGCCTTCAGCTACGAGTCTTCTAATCTGGGCATCAGTAGATTCCTTCAGAGGCATCTTTAACACAGAAAAACACACTAGGTCAGTGTCAAAACAATGTTATATATAAAATATATTAGCAACGAGTGTTGAAGACTAGTAAATAATAATAGTACGAAGAGATTCGTAAGTAGTGAGAAGTAGTGTAAGTAGTACAAGTAGTGATAGTAGTGACAGTAGGGATAGTAGTGTCACTAGTGATAGTAGTGGTAGTAGTGACACTAGTGGTAATAGTAATGGCACTAGTGTTATGTAGTGATAGCAGTAGTAGTAGCACTAAGTAGTGACATTAATGGTAATCATAGTAGTATCACATAACACAAGTATTATAATCATACAAGGTTACTAAATACAGAATAATACCGCATGCAATAAAAGATAATAATTATTCATAGCATAATCCACCATTATTAAAAATAAAATCCAAAAGTAATAAACCAAATTCCAAAAGTAATAACCCAAACAATAAACATAGTGTACGAGTAGCCCGATTTAAAACACCTGGTAAGTCTTATATAATCAATTAAAGAAAGGATGGTGGATGAAAAAGAAAAAAAAAGCTCAAGGTCGAATGACCCTTCACTTCCTCTTCTGTCTGGTGCGAGAGGCAGGTCCATCATTCCTCGGCCTATCACATTCTGCCTCCAATGCATCAACCATGGCAGTCAAAGCTGCTATCAACCTCTCCATATCAAAGAACCTCGCTTCAGTCTCATACGTATAAGTGTTTATGGACGTGACCCTCGAGTCCAACCTATCAAGATCATCAGGGTGCGGGTATGTCCTCGCAATATCACTCAAGACATTAACACGATCAACTACATCCCTGTTTCGGCTGGTGTGAATCAGATCTAGTGCATAAAGATTAACGGGATAGTCAGGTATCTGATGAGGGATAGGAGCAGGTGCTAGAGCATGAGCAGGTGCATTTGCATCAGCCGCATTTGAGTTGTTGCTACTATTTCTGGAATCCTGCGACATCTAACTCACAATACAAGAACACATCAAAAGCAGATTAGTTAAACACATAACGTTAGTCATAAAGTACTCATGTAATGACTAAGCCCTGGTCGTAGTCTAGACTCACCAGAAAAAAAAAAAGTGTCCTAATGACCAAATCAAACACACTAATGCTAGTCCTAGTTTCCCTACGAACCATTAGCTCTGTTAACATATGTAACACTCCGCCAAAATTCCATCTGATTGCATGTTAAACTAGGTCCCATAGTTAATAGTTACACCCTCTATATGAGACGTTTAAAGCAATCGCATTTAATTTTATTAAAAGTTGACTTTCAAAACATAAGTCAATAAATCTCAAAATAGAAACACTGTTGTGATCGTAACCACAAGCCAACAGTATTTAAACAGTTATAAAAGTTTTAAATGCGAAAGTAGATAATGTTCTGTAAATAGTATGCTGACTCCACAGCCAGACCATGCAGCAAACACAGCGGAAGCCTACCTCTTAAGGACCTGAGAATAAAACATGCAAAACATGTCAACAAATAATGTTGGTGAATCTACAGGTTTAAAGTAATGCAACAATATATGAAAACAGTTATCAGAAAAATAGTTTAAGTTCCTTGACCACGAGATTTTACAAGTACAACTCCAAGTTGCGAAACGTTTACATAATCTATGAGCACCTGAATACTAGCAGTGACCAGAGTACAGAAACCACTACACTCTCCTTACCTCAAAAAAATATTATACACTTGTTCGAGTGTATCTAATGTTCAAAGTAAATGCACTACAGTTATAAAATAGGGTGAGGTTGTCAACCTAATGGATCCGTCCATCTAAATTGTGCTTACACGGATGACATTAAAAGTATTCAAGCTAGAGGCTTTGTGAACAAACTCAATATGTATATATGGTACTCGTGTCAATATAAATGCATTTGAAAATGTAAGTACAACAGCGTGTATTCTCATCCCTTAAAACATGTAAAAAGCAGGAATGTAGACTCACCTTAGAATAAAGCTCGGATTGAAAAGTGGACAAATAACTTGTACGGATTATAGCCGAGTAATGCAACCTAAGTATACGTATTTAGGTTGGTCAATAAATATGTCCTAAATAAATGTGCTTTCATAGTATAAGTTGTCTTATTGCTCGACTCGATGCGTTTCAAAGTAGAAGTCAACATACAGTCAACTAGTTCATGCAAGTCAAACAAAGTCACCCAAAGTCAAACCAAAAGTCAAACTTGGTCAAAGTAGTCAACTAGAGTCAACATCAGTAGGTTCATGTCAAATCTTGGTCAAAAAGTCAAACCTAAGTCAAACAACACGTTTTAGATCATGATTGGTCAATTTCACAATTTCAGTTTATCGTCATGCATAAAGTACATGTACATGTATCAAACTTCGCATAGTAGTTCATAGATCACAAATCATGCAAACATGAAAAACTCCAGATCATAAGTATACTCAAACTTGATTCCAAAAAGTCAAGCCAGGGTGTCATACGATGATTAAAAGTCAGGAATCAGAAGGGGTACATCTATGGTTTGCCAAATCAGTTTCTGACCCCGCACTGATTTCGTTTTGGCTATAACCGGAGCTAGGTACATGAAATTGATACAAGGTCAGTAGCCATGGTTTAAGGACAAGTCAAACTAACACATATAAAAATATGAGAAATTTTTGTTTAGCCAATTTGTACAGTTTATTCGTGCAAGTTGGATGATCAGATTTCAGCTCAATTCAGAATTTACACAATCTATGGCCGTATTGTGCCCAATGCATAAGGTTTTAGAGATTTTAGTTAACTAACCATATGTCACATATCATGTTAAAATTCATATTCCATAAGCTTACATGCTAATTCAATAAACACAACCCACAGAGTATAAAACAAAGAGCAAGTTGTTGTTTCGATCATAGTTTAACTAGTCACATTCGCACGCGATTATCCGAAGATCTAGATACAATTAGACCATGATATCTATATGAAAATTTAATTACATAGTGTGTACATTTCAAGTATTCAAAGCTTTAAACCCAGATGTTAGCATACAAGTCTGTTTTCATGCAAGTGCTGTATAAATCCACTTTTTCAATAAGTCAAGCATATCACAAGTTATACTCAAGCAAACGACATGATATCCTAGTGCAAATTGAGTATTTTTAAATTATGTATCCAATGGTATTACATTCATAAGCCTATTCGTGGTCTATCAAACCCAGAATTCTGATCAATCACAAAAACACAACTTTAATTTCAAATGGACATAACTTGATCATCCGGAAACGAAATCAAGCGAATCCAAAGCCTAAAATCAATAGTTTTTCATGAGGAATTTGAATATCACATAATATCATGCAACTGAAAAATTAAAATTTCTGTACACGCAATAAACAAATTCGGTTTTCGCATTAAACAATGAAAACGAGTAATTTATCGCATCTAGCATTCATCAAACATCAAGACTTGAGCAATAGACAACCTAAATCATGAAACCTTTATAAAAATCTGATTTTAAAGATTAGGGTTACCTATTTATACATTTTATCGTGAAAAGAACAATACACACGCGTAGAGGATAACACGAATTGCAACTTTGATGTTCAAGGTTTTATCAAAAATTGAAGTTTGAGTGTGTGTGTGTGTGTGTGTGTGTGTGTGTATGTGTGTTGGGCAACGGCAGGAGGAGGGAGAGCAGATTAGTCGACGGGTATCTCTTTTTGTGAGGGTTTAATAAGTTTTTAGGTTTAACACAAGTATTTATATTAAGCCCTAATTCTCCTACTTAACACTTAAGTCCCTCAAGTTGCAAAAATTAAAATAAAAGGGGTGGGGATGGGGCAATCGGCCAAATGGCAGATGGGGGTGTCTCCCGAGCTCGTGTTTTGCAAAAGCGTGTGCTCGTGGTCCGTTTCAAGTGCCGTTTAGACGTACCGAAGGTCCGGAACGCTAAACCGATCGTTAAAACGCAACCAATCGTTTAATTTATTAAAAACCCAATAAATCAAATATTTTTAAAAAGTTAATAATTATTAAATTATTAAAATAAACCTGAGCGTTTCGTTGCTCGAAAAGCAGTTATCAAAACCTTATCGTTTTTATAGTATTTCTTTATCTGAAATATTTATTCGAATTAATATCAACTCATTTTAATTATTGTAACCCTCTAAGGATCAAGTATGCATTTATTAAACATAAACACACAAAAGTCAAGTAATCGCCATTAAATTAATTACAGAAAGTTAACGGAAGTGACGGAAAAAGCAGGGTTGTTACAAGTATAGAGGCTAACCTTACATGTTTAGAAACTTTACTCAAAGAGCTTTCTCGAGATGGTAATCTCACCTTTAATGGATATCTAGATTAATTGAAACACCTAAACTAATGTTATGGTAAAACTAGTCAAAACAATCAATACTTAAAACTATGAACTACATAACCTTTGAAACCGAGAATCGAAATGGACATGTAAGGTTACTTAAGAAATTGATCTTAGACCTAATTTAAATACTATATTAGATAGTATGACCTCTGACCTTATAAAATTTCATTAGGTCTCAAGCCCGGAACACCGAACACAATCTGACCAACTACCATGTATGCTTTACACTGCATCAATTGTGAGTTCGTAGTCCATTTTAATCAATATTTTATATGTTTGGGATGAGATAATACTTGTATACTGTTTACATATTGGACTCGAGTACTTATATCTATATTCTATGTTGAGTAACAAAGGTCAATTTTAGAAAGCCCGATTTTGATATCGTTAATTACCGGTTTGGTGAACGCGAACACTATGAATAGATCTATTTGAGGGTGACTCCTCACATCAGGATATGCCTTTTAGGCTATCAGATGCATAACCTTCGACCATATGCACTTAGACCTTAAGTGACGCTTGTGTTCGGGTACTATTACGTTAACGTTCGATATCAAAAGCTCACAAACTAGAATAGCTTTTTAACTGTTTTGAATTGAAATCTTGAGGTCCATTAACTATGCATTATAAATAAACCTATGAACTCACCAATATTTATATTGACGTTTTTAAGTATTTTTCTCAGGTACTTAGCTTTTGGAGCATTTTCAGTTCGGGCATCGTGGAGTTTAAAAACGTCTTTTGTTTACATCTAGTATTGATAGGCTAGATTATGATGTATTTGTATTTGTATTTGTACGTTGTTTGTATTGTACTTTTGTAACCACGATGTACCAAAACTAAAAACGGAGACCGTGATGTAATAGAATTTATGTTTCTGATGTTGACGTTAACTATAACCTGGGACACTATGTTAAAGTTCACACCACGTCTTGAAAAATCGAGGCGGGGGTCGTGACACAAGACCCCTACAAAAACATAGGTCAAATTTAACATTCAAATCATGAATTTCCCTCCTTACTTCTTCACTTATCTTATATTGTTGTTTTAAGAATTCCATTACTATTTTATCAACATTAAGCTCATTATCACCTTCTTTATCAATCTTAACCATTTTCACATTTGTTCGTGGAACTCTAGATCTAGGGACTAATGGAATGGATTCAATTATAGCACCATAATGAATGAGCAAAGTATTATTTGCATAATTAATGGTTGCACGAGCGGTAGCTAGAAACGGAATTCCCAAGAGTAAAGGAGTAATAGGATCTTCTTCCATGTCCATGACCACAAAATTAACTTTATAAAAAGCATATCCAACTATGATTTCAACTTCTTTAACAATACCCAATGGCTTTTGCAAACGGTTATCGACAAAACAAACAATCCCTTGGATAGGTTCCAAAGCTGGCAATCTTAAGCGATTGTAGACACAAAATGGCATAACATTAATGCTAGAACAAGTAACGGCTAATCCCACGATAGGAATGAGACCACGAATTATGCAAGGAATTTGTAACTCCCCTGGATCGGCACAAATAATAGGAAACTCGAGCATTTCAGAAGGTTCTAATGGATCAATTGTGAATGAAGAAAGAGGGCGAAAACCTTCTTTTTTTCTTTCTTCCAATTGCTTCATAGTTTCAACTAACCAATCTTCATTAGTAACACACTCCATTTTCAATAGTAACTTCATCATCTTCACTAGCTTTCTCATTAACCTCTTCTCCTTCATCAAACAACTCATGCATAAAAATAACCTCATCACTATCAAGACCTTGAACTTTAGCATCTTTTGACTTAACTTCCTCATCAGCGGTTAATTTCTTAATCTCTTGATCATATTCCTCTTCTCCTATTTGAAATTCCCATAAATACCTCAAACCAGGTTCATAAACATCAACCCTATTCACTCTCTAACCACATTAACTTTTTCAAAAAGAACTTCCTTAGAATTTTCAACTTCAACTGGAACTTTTCCTTTAACAAGTTGGAACAACTTAGTAACATTTCATTCTAAGTTTTGAATGGACGCTTGATGACTATCTTGCACTTGGGAAAGTTGATCTTTTATGTTATCATTAGCTTCATTTTGATTCTTGATGAAAGTTAGGATGCTTTCTTGGCTTCGTACTTAATTCCGTGCAGTTTCTGGTTTTTCTAGATCTGTATAAAGTGAGTTTATGTGATTATTATTTAAACTGTTTTGAATATGCATTATTTTAATATGCTTGTTTGCCATGCTTAATGATTAATTAACAAGATTTTAGGATTGATTAACACTTAATACAATGATATATTATTCGATTCCCTCTACTTGTTTAGATCTAGTCAATCAAACTTGGTAATTAGATTGCATGCAATTAAGTTAAGCAACATTGGTAGTGATAAATTTGTTGAACTTGAATCATACTTATATAATAGAATTTAATATTGATAGGCTTAGTCAAAGAACCTTTGTTTGGATGTGTTTGGTTAATGATTGCATGAAAACTGGGTAAAGATTAGCTTTCAGATAGTAACTTGAGTTGATCTACTTAAGTTTAATAGTATATTTATTTGTTAATCTATTTGCATGTTAATTGATCCTTGTCATAAGATTAAATTGATATCTATCATGAGATTGAATTGAACACTAAGAGTTGAGATGTTAGCCTTGAACATCTCTTGACTAACATAAGCTTTAAGTCCAATCTATTGAATGACATGCAACACTTAGCTTAACCTGCTTAGATATAATAGTTGGTCTATGATTATTATCTTGCTTTGTGTTAATATAAGTCATGAAACTTGCCTAATATGATTCCCTTAGAAGTTATTCATTCATGTAACTACTTTTATCTTATAATTGTTTATCTTAAATCTTTATTATTTATTTCTTAATAATTTGTTATTTAATTCGTCAAAAACATCGCTTCAATTATCATTTTCTTAAGAGATAATATTCGAAATCTATAACAACTAAAAACACAAAAATCTATCATATAGTTCTTTAATAAGAGCTAGACTATATAATAAACCAACTTAAAACCATATGTACGCTCTCTTGGGACGATAACCTAAAATACTACATGTGATCGGGTTTTGTTGCTCGTTAGGGTGTTAAAAGTGTATTAAATAAATGTTATATAAATTTAAAAGTTTGAAAAGGCAAATTAAGCACTGCACACACTTGCGCACATCAACTTTTTGGCGCCGATGCTAGGGAGCGCGGTAAAAGTGAAAATTAGATATATTCTGGTTATTGATATTTCTTGAAAACAAGTGATGATGGTCCTCTTTTAGGGGATGCTTGCTGGGGTTCCGATTTAAATGCTCCTTCTTGAATCTAGACGTTAACGGTCACTTAAGTATTGAAAGATTCAATAGGTCATTTATGTTTGATTATTTGTTGTTATGCGATAAAAATTGGTATATAATATTTTTCATTATGTTATTAATATTTATTATTATATCTATCATTTTAAATTCCATTCAAATATTAAAATATATTCTCATATATATAAAATTAATAAAAAAATAAAAGATTTACATTAAGATTAAATTGTCTCCATAACGTAAAGTCTCAAGAGTATTGTCCAAAAATATTTCTTTTTATGATTTTAGATCAAATGATTACCTGATCTAAGAATCTCGTCTTAGAAAATATGTTACCCGATCCTGATATATTATTTAAACATTCTAAAGAACTGAATATTGTTAGAAAATTATACTTTGATGAAGGAAATACTTCTCAATCTAAAGTTAGTCAAATATCTAGTCCACCTACTAGTCCTGATTCTAATCATTTGGGATCTCTTTTTGATTCGGACATTAAAATGACTACCGAAAATTCTATGGAAGCGTTAATGAAAGCAGGTTGTCAAGGATTAGGTCATGCCATTACTCAGCCATCTACAACTGAAAATTTTGATATTAAGGGACCTATCTTTCACTTGCTTAAGGATAACCTATTTAAAGGTACTGAAAAAGATGATGCTAATGTGCACATTCGAAACTTCAAGGACATTTGCAATCTATTTAATATCTATAATGTTGAAAATAATATTATCTATCTTCGTTTGTTTCCGTGGGCATTAAAAGATGAAGCTAAAGAGTGGTTAAATTTGTTACCTGAAGGAGATATCACTAGTTGGGATACTATAGTTGAAATTTTTTTTAACTCGTTTCTTTCCCGCATCCACTGTCACCCTTCAAACTAAAATTGCTAATTTTCATCAAAAATCTAATGAGACACTTTACTTTGCGTGGGTTAGATTTTGTCAATTGCTTAGGGGATGTTGACAACATGGGTTGTGTAGTGACCCGAACTTTTCCATGATTATATATTATATGAGATTAATATTTACATGAATAAATATTTCCAACATGTTAAGAAATCAAACTTGTTAAGACTTGATTAATTGAAATGAGTTTTATGTAGACAATTGACCACCCAAGTTGACCGACGATTCACGAACGTTAAAACTTGTAAAAATGACATGATGATGATGATGATGATATATATATATATATATATATATATATATATATATATATATATATATATATATATATATATATATGGACATATATATGGACATATATATGGTTAACATCAGATTATGATAAGTAAATATCTTAGTAAGTATATTAAAAATGTGTGATATACATAAAAAATGAGGTTATTGAATTATGAAGCTCGAAACGATATACATAATGATTATTGTTATAACAACGTCTTACTAAATACATATGAATCATATTAAGATATTGATACACTATATTTAACATGATAAAATGATAATTATATATATCATTAAGTATGTTAACAATGAACTACATATGTAAAACAAGACTACTAACTTAAGAATTGCGAAACAAGACATATATGTAACGATTATCATTGTAACGACATTTTAATGTATATATATCATATTAAGATATATTCATACATTATAATATCATGATAATGTAATAATTTAACATCTCAATAGATATAATAAACAATGGGTTAACAACATTAAATGAGATCGTTAACTTAAAGGTTTCAAAACAACACTTACAGATAACGACTAACGATGACTTAAGGACTCAGTTAATATGTATATACATGTAGTGTATTAAGATGTCTTTGTACACTTTTAAAAGAGTTCAAGACACATATCAAAGTACTTCTACTTAACAAAAATACTTACAATTACATCCTCATTCATTTTCATCAACAATTCTACTCGTATGCACCCGTATTTGTACTCGTACAATACACAGCTTCTATATGTATTTACTATTGGTATATACACTTTAATGATTAGCTCTTAGCAGCCCTTGTGAGTCACCTAAACATGTAGTAACCATCATTTGGCAACTAGCATGAATGATTACACAAAATTACAAACTAATGTGACCTTATATGGGGTACCTAGTTCACGTTTTCAACCATCACCATAAACACTTTCATTTTTCAATTTTTATGCATCAAACTAACTCTCTCATGTTTTCACTCATTGTTCTAAGTGTTCTTCATCATCTTCAACAAAATCTAGCTCAATCTAGTTCATAAATCCTAACCTACATCAACTTTCAAAACAACTACTCAAGAACACATCAATAACACTTTCTAGTTTATAAATTTACTTCCAAGCTTTCAAATACATTCCTAGTAATCATCTAAGATCAAGAAACCTTTGTTATTTACAGTAGGTTATCTTTCTTATTCAAGGTAATACTCATATTCAAACTTTGATTCGATTTCTATAACTATAAACTATCTTAATTCGAGTAAAAATCTTACTTGAACTTGTTTTCGTGTCATGATTCTACTTCAAGAACTTTCAAGCCATCCAAGATCCTTTAAAGATAGATCATTTCTTGTCAATTCCAGTAGGTTTGCCTACTAAATTTGAGGTAGTAATGATGTTCATAACATCATTCGATTCATATATATATAACTATCTTATTCAAAGATCTAAAGTTGTAATCACTAGAACATAGTTTAGTTAATTCTAAACTTGTTCGCAAACAAAGTTAATCCCTCTAAATTGACTTTTAAAATCAACTAAACACATGTTATATATCTATATGATATACTAACTTAATGATTTAAAACTTGGAAACACGAAGAACACCGTAAAACCGGACATACGCCGTCGTAGTGAAACCGGGGGCTGTTTTGGGTTAGATAATTAAAAACTATGACAAACTTTGACTTAAAAGTTGTTTTTTTGGGAAAAAGATTTTTCTTATGAACATGAAACTATATCCAAAAATCATGGTTAAACTCACAGTGGAAGTATGTTTTTCAAAATGGTCATCAAGACGTCGTTCTTTCGACTGAAATGACTACCTCTTACAAAATTGACTTGTAACCTGTATTTCTGACTATAAACTTATACTTTTTATGTTTAGTTTCATAAATTTCAGTTCATTATGAAACCATAGCAACTTGAATCACTCAAAACGGATTTACAACGAAGAAGTTATGGGTAAAACAAAATTGGATAATTTTGTAACAAATCTATACTAACCATAACTTAACAAACTCATATTGTATTATACATGTACTCTAACATATTATGAAACCTTGATGGACCATATACACGTATGCAATGTTTTGACATATCATATTGAAATGACCCGTTCATATTGATTATAAACGTTCCATATTAATTGATTTCGTCGCGAGGTTTTGACCTCTATATGAGACTTTTTCAAAGACTGCATTCATTTTTAAAACAACCATAACCTTTATTTTATCGATAAAGGTTTAAAAAGCATTACGTAGATTATCAAATAATGATAATCTAAAAAATACCATTTACACACATCCATTACATAATGGTTTACAATATGAATATATTACATAAAAAATAAGTTTCTTGAATGCAGTTTTACATAATATCATACAAGCATGGACTCCAAATCTTGTCCTTATTTTAGTATACAATAGCGGAAGCTCTTAATAATCACCTGAGAATAAACATGCTTAAAACATCAACAAAAATGTTGGTGAGTTATAGGTTTAACCTATATATTATCAAATCATAATAATAGACCACAAGATTTCATATTTCAATACATCCCATACATAGAGATAAAAATCATTCATACGGTGAACACCTGTTAACCGACATTAACAAGATGCATATAAGAATATCCCCATCATTCCGGGACATCCATCGGACAGGATATAAAAACTCAAAGTACTAAAGCATCCGCTACAACGGATGGGTTTTGTTGGGCCCAATAGATCTATCTTTAGGATTCATGTCAATTAGTAGACTGGTTTACTAATTCTTAGGTTACCAAGTAAAAGGGGCATATTCGGCTTCGATCGTTCAACCATAGAAAGTAGTTTCATGTACTTGTGTCTATTTTGTAAAACATTTATAAAGCTGCATGTATTCTCATCCCAAAAATATTAGATTTTAAAAGTGGGACTATAACTCACTTTCACAGATTTTTACTTCGTCAGGAAGTAAGACTTGGCCACTGGTCGATTCATGAACCTATAACAAATATATACATATATATCAAAGTATGTTCAAAATATATTTACAACATTTCTAATACGTTTTTATGTTTTAAGTTTATTAAGTCAGTTGTCCTCGTTAGTAACCTACAATTAGTTGTCCATAGTTAGATGTACAGAAATAAATTGATATATATTAGCTTGACCCAATCCATGACCCAGTGTATACACTTCTCAGGCTAGATCACAACTCAAAGTATATATATATTTTTGGAATCAACCTCAACCCTGTATAGCTAACTCCAACATTACTGCATATAGAGTGTCTATGGTTGTTCCAAATAATATATATAGATGGGTCGATATGATATGTCAAAACATTTGCATACGTGTCTATGGTATCCCAAGATTACATAATATCTTAGAATATGTGTATTATACAATATAAGTTAGCTAGGATATGATTAATATAGATTTGTTACCAATTTTCACGTAGCTACAACAAGTAAAAATATCCAATCTTGTTTTACCCATAACTTCTTCGTTTTAAATCCGTTTTGAGTGAATCCAATTGCTATGGTTTAATATTGAACTTAAGTTTATGAATATATACAGAAAAAGTATAAGTTTATATTCAGAAATACAGGTTACAAGTCATTTTTGTAA
The DNA here is from genome assembly GCF_046630445.1 of Rutidosis leptorrhynchoides. NCBI lineage: Eukaryota > Viridiplantae > Streptophyta > Magnoliopsida > Asterales > Asteraceae > Rutidosis > Rutidosis leptorrhynchoides. Next base: position 344,794,093 of record NC_092336.1, read on the forward strand.
AGGTAGTCATTTCGAAAGAACGACGTCTAGATGACCATTTTGGAAAACATACTTCCACTTTGAGTTTAATCATGATTATTGGATATAGTTTATTGTTCATAAGAAAAATCATTTTCCCAAAAGAACAACTTTTAAATCAAAGTTTATCATAGTTTTTAATTAACTAACCCAAAACAGCCCGCGGTGTTACTACGACGGCGTATATCCAGTTTTACGGTGTTTTTCGTGTTTTCAGGTTTTAAATCATTAAGTTAGCATATCATATAGATATAGAACATGTGTCTAGTTGATTTTAAAAGTCAAGTTAGAAGGATTAACTTTTATTTGTGAACAAGTTTAGAATTAACTAAACTATGTTCTAGTGATTTCAAGTTTAAACCTTCGAATAAGGTAGTTTTATATATATGAATCGAATGATGTTATGAACATCATTACTACCTCAGGTTTTGTGGATAAACCTACTGGAAATGAGAAAAATAGATCTAGCTTCAAAGGATCCTTGGAAAACATGAAAGTTCTTGAAGCAGAATCATGACACGAAAACAAGTTCAAGTAAGATTTCCACTCGAAATAAGATTGTTATAGTTATATAAATGGAATCAAAGTTTGAATATGAGTATTACCTTGTATTAGAAAGATATTTTACTGTAAATAAGAAAGATTTCTTGAGGTTAGATGATCACTTTACAAGATTGGAAGTAAGCTAGCAAACTTGGAAGTATTCTTGATTTTATGAAACTAGAACTTATAGAATTTATGAAGAACACTTAGAACTTGAAGATAGAACTTTAGAGAGATCAATTTGATAAATAAAATTGAAGAATGAAAGTGTTTGCAGGTGTTTTTGGTCATTGGTATATGTATTAGATATAAAGGATGTGTAATTTAGTTTACATGTAAATAAGTCATGAATGATTACTAATATTTTTGTAATTTTATGAGATATTTCATGCTAGTTGCCAAGTGATGGTTCCCACATGTGTTAGGTGACTCACATGGCTACTAAGAGCTGATCATTGGAGTGTATATACCAATAGTACATACATCTAAAAGCTGTGTATTGTACGAGTACGAATACAGGTGCATACGAGTAGAATTTTTGATGAAACTGAACGAGGATGTAATTGTAAGCATTTTTGTTAAGTAAAAGTATTTTGATAAGTGTCTTGAAGTCTTTCAAAAGTGGATGAATACATATTAAAATACTACATGTATATACATTTTAACTGAGTCGTTAAGTCATCGTTAGTCGTTACATGTAAATGTTGTTTTGAAACCTTTAGGTTAATGATCTTGTTAAATGTTGTTAACCCATTGTTTATTATATCTAAAGAGATGTTAAATTATTACATTATCATGATATTATGATATATTAATATATCTTAGTATGATATATATATACAGTTAAATTTTGTTACAACGATAATCGTTACATATATGTCTCGTTTCAAAATCATTAAGTTAGTAGTCTTGTTTTTACATATGTAGTTCATTGTTAATACACTTAATGACATGTTTACTTATCATTTATCATGATTAGACATAGTGTATCAATATCTTAATATGATTCATATGTATTTAGTAAGACGTTGTTATAACGATAATCGTTATATATATCGTTTCGAGTTTCTTAATTCAATAAACTCAATTTTATGTATATAACTCATTGTTAAAATACCTAATGAGATACTTACTTATCATAATATCACGTTAACTATATATATAATCATATATATGTCATCATATAGTTTTTACAAGTTTTAACGTTCGTGAATCACCGGTCAACTTGGGTGGTCAATTGTCTATATGAAACCTATTTAAATTAATCAAGTCTTAACAAGTTTGATTGCTTAACATGTTAGAAACACTTAATCATGTAAATAACAATTTCATTTAATATATATAAACATGGAAAAGTTTGGGTCACTACAGTACCTACCCGTTAAATAAATTTCGTCCCGAAATTTTAAGAAGTTGGAGGTGTTGACGTATCTTTTGGAAATAAGTGCGAGTATTTCTTCTTCATCTGATCTTCTCATTCCCAGGTGAACTCGGGTCCTCTACGAGCATTCCATCGAACTTTAACAATTGGTATCTTGTTTTGCTTAAGTCTTTTAACCTCACGATCCATTATTTCAATGGGTTCTTCGACGAATTGAAGTTTTTTATTGATTTGGATTTCAATGGAATAGTGAGATCTTCTTTAGCGAAACATTTCTTCAAATTTGATACGTGGAATGTGTTATGTACAGCCGCGAGTTGTTGTGGTAATTCAAGTCGGTAAGCTACTAGTCTGACACGATCAATAATCTTGATTGGTCCTATATACCTTGGATTTAATTTTCCTCGTTTACCAAATCGAACAACGCCTTTTCAAGGTGCAACCTTAAGCATGACCATCTCTCCAATTTTAAATTCTATATCTTTTCTTTTAATGTCGGCGTAGCTCTTTTGTCGACTTTGGGCGGTTTTCAACCGTTGTTGAATTTGGATGATCTTCTCGGTAGTTTCTTGTATTATATCCGGACCCGTAATCTGTCTATCCCCCACTTCACTCCAACAAATCGGAGACCTGCACTTTCTACCATAAAGTGCTTCAAACGGCGCCATCTCAATCCATGAATGGTAGTTGTTGTTGTAGGAAAATTCTGCTAACGGTAGATGTCGATCCCAACTGTTTCCGAAATCAATAACACATGCTTGTAGCATGTCTTCAAGCGTTTGTATCGTCCTTTCGCTCTGTCCATCAGTTTGTGGATCATAAGCAGTACTCATGTCTAGACGAGTTCCTAATGCTTGCTGTAATGTCTGCCAGAATCTTGAAATAAATCTGCCCTCCCTATCAGAGATAATAGAGATTGGTATACCATGTCTGGAGATGACTTCCTTCAAATACTGTCGTGCTAACTTCTCCATCTTGTCATCTTCTTTTATTGACAGGAAGTGTGCTGATTTGGTGAGACGATCAACTATTACCCAAATAGTATCAAAACTACTTGCAGTCATTGGCAATTTAGTGATGAAATACATGGTAATGTTTTCCCATTTCCATTCTGGGATTTCGGGTTGTTGAAGTAGATCTGATGGTTTCTGATGCTCAGATTTGACCTTAGAACACGTCAACCATTCCCCTACATATTTAGCAACATCAGCTTTCATACCTGGCCACCAAAAATGTTTCTTGAGATCTTTTTACATCTTCCCGGTTCCAGGATGTATTGAGTATCTGGTTTTATGAGCTTCTCTAAGTACCATTTCTTTCATATCTCCAAATTTTGGTACCCTAATTCTTTCAGCCCTATACCGGGTTCCGTATTCCCGAATATTAAGATGCTTCTCCGATCCTTTGGGTATTTCATCCTTTAAATTTCTCTCGTTTAAAACTCCTTGTTGCGCCTCCTTTATTTGAGTAGTAAGGTTATTGTGAATCTTTATATTCATAGCTTTTACTCGAATGGGTTCTTTGTCCTTTCTACTCAAAGCGTCGGCTACCACATTCACCTTCCCCGAGTGGTAACAAATCTCAAAGTCGTAATCATTCAACAACTCAATCCACCTGCGCTGCCTCATGTTCAGTTGTTTCTGATTAAATATATGTTGAAGACTTTTGTGGTCGGTATATATAATACTTTTGACCCCATATAAGTAGTGCCTCCAAGTCTTTAATGCAAAAACAACCGCACCTAATTCCAAATCATGCGTCATATAATTCTGCTCGTGAATCTTCAATTGTCTAGACGCATAAGCAATTACTTTCGTTCGTTGCATTAATACACAACCGAGATCATGCTTTGAAGCATCACAATATATCACAAAATCATCATTCCCTTCAGGTAATTACAATATAGGTGTCGTAGTTAACTTTTTCTTTAACAATTGAAACGCTTTCTCTTGTTCATCCTTCCATTCAAATTTCCTCCCTTTATGCGTTAATGCAGTCAAGGGTTTTGCTATTCTGGAAAAATCTTGGTTGAACCTTCTGTAGTAACCAACTAGTCCTAAAAATTGGCGTATATGCTTCGGAGTTTTTGGGGTTTCTCATTTTTCAACGGTTTCAATCTTTGCTGGATCCACCTAAATACCTTCTTTGTTCACTATGTGACCGAGGAATTGAACTTCTTCTAACCAAAATGCACACTTTGAAAACTTCCCGTACAGTTTTTCTTTTCTCAGCTACTCTAGCACTTTTCTTAAATGTTCTTCATGCTCTTGATCATTCTTCGAGTAAATAAGTATGTCATCGATGAAAACAATGACAAACTTGTCAAGATATGGCCCACACACTCAGTTCATGAGGTCTATGAACACAGCTGGTGCGTTCGTCAATCCAAAATGCATAACCATAAACTCGTAATGACCGTAACGCGTCCTAAAAGCAGTCTTTGGAATATCATCCTCCTTCACCCGCATTTGATGATACCCAGAACATAAATCAATCTTCGAATAAACCGACGAGCCTTGTAGTTGATCAAATAAGTCATCGATTCTCAGTAGTGGGTAGCGGTTCTTGATGGTAAGTTTGTTCAACTCTCAGTAGTCGATACACAACCTAAATGTACCATCCTTCTTCTTGACAAACAAAACAGGAGCTCCCCACGGTGATGTGCTTGGTCGAATGAAACCACGCTCTAAAAGTTCTTGTAATTGGCTCTGAAGTTCCTTCATTTCGCTAGGTGCGAGTCCGTATGGAGTACGAGCTATTTGTGCAGCTCCCGGTACAAGGTCTATTTGAAATTCAACAGATCGGTGTGGAGGTAGTCCCGGTAATTCTTTCAGAAATACATCGGGAAATTGTTTTGCGACTGGAACATCATTGATGTTCTTTTCTTCAGAATTGACTTTCTCGACGTGTGTCAGCACAGCATTGCAACCTTTTCTTATTAGTTTTTGTGCCTTCAGGTTACTAATAAGATTTAACTTCGCGTTGCTCTTTTCTCCGTACACCATGAAGGGTTTTCCTTTTTCTCGTATAATGCAAATTGCATTTTTGTAACAAATGATCTCTGCTTTTACTTCTTTCAACCAGTCCATACCAATTATCACATCAAAACTCCCTAACTTTACTGGTATCAAGTCAATCTTAAATGTTTCGCTAACTAGTTTAATTTCTCGATTCCGACATATATTATCTGCTGTAATTAATTTACCGTTTGCTAATTCAAGTAAAAATGTATTATCGAAGGGCATCGGTTTTACCGTTTGCTAATTCAAGTAAAAATGTATTATCCAAGGGCATCGGTGAACAACTTAGTTTAGCACAAAAATCTCTACTCATATAGCTTCTATCCGCACCCGAATCAAATAAAACATAAGCAGATTTATTGTCAATGAGAAATGTACCCGTAACAAGCTCCGGGTCTTCCTGCGCTTCTGCCGTATTAATATTGAAAACTTTTCCGCGGCCCTGCCCATTATTATTCCCCTGATTCGGGCAATTTCTACTAAAGTGGCCCGGTTTTCCACATCCAAAACAAACTATGGCGGTATTATTTGTTCCGACATTATTTGTTCCTTTAGTTCGGTCATGCATTGGTCTGTAGATTTCGCACTTCATCGCGCTATGACCATTTCTTTTACACCTGTTGCAAAATATCATGCAGAACCCCAGGTGATGCTCTTCACATCTTTGGCATGGCTGTTTTTGGTTTTTGTTGCCATTGTTGTTATTGAGATTGTTGTTGGGATTGTTATTGTTGCTACTGTTGTTGTTGTTGTTATTGTTATTGGGCCGGTTATTGTAGTTGTTATTGGGACATTTGTTGAAGTTGTTTTTGTGATTGATGTTGCGGTTATTGGGATAGTTGTTGCGATTTTGGCTGTGATTGTTTTTGTTGTATTGGTAACTCTTGTCATTGGTTTCTTCCCACTTTCTCTTGACTTGTTTCATGTTAGCCTCTTCGGTCGCCTGCTCTTTAATCCTTCCTTCGATCTGGTTCACTAATTTGTGAGCCATTCGACTTGCCTTTTGTATGGAGGCGGCTCGTGTGAACTCACATCTTCTTGAATTCTTTCCGGTAACCCTTTTACAAAATGCGTCGATCTTCTCTTCTTCGTCTTCAAACGTTCTGGGACACAATAGGCACAATTCTATGAATCGTCGTTCGTACGTGGTGATTTTGAAACCTTGCGTTCGTAATCCTCTAAGCTCTACCTTGAGCTTATTGACCTCATTCCTGGGACGATACTGCTCGTTCATCAATTGCTTGAATGCTGACCATGGTAGTGTGTAAGCAGCATCTTGTCCTACCTGCTCGAGATAGGTATTCCACCACGTTAACGCCGTACCTGTGAAGGTATGCGTAGCGTACTTAACTTTGTCCTCTTCAGTACACTTACTTATGGAAAACACCGATTCGACCTTCTCGGTCTACCATTTCAATCCAATTGGTCCTTCGGTTTCATCAAATTCTAAAGGTTTGCAGGCAGTGAATTCCTTATAGGAGCATCCTACACGATTTCTTGTGGAATTAGTTCCACTGCTAGATCCAGAGTTATTGTTATTTTGCATTGCAGCTTACACTGCGGCTATGTTCGCAGCAAGGAAAACACGGAAGTCTTCCTCACTCATGTTCAAGTTCTGATGAGTCGCCGGTGCCATTTCCTTCAAAATAGCCAAAAGAATTAAGTTAATCATATATAATTTAAGAGTAGTCAATAGTATTTCATAGCATAATATGAAGTTATTTATAAATGCTTTTTCTTCATATTAGCATTTTATAGTTTTAATTCGGGTTGTACCTGCCCGTTAAGTTCATACTTAACAGCTATTATACAATTCAACTACTACGATTCTATATGAAAAACTTATTACAATAATATTTCGCGTTCAAACTTTATACAATATTTTACAAACTTACAATACCACTATAATACATATAGGATGAAATATAGCACATAATAACTTTGCTACTCGGTAACTATGAAGGCAATTCTAGTTAATACGTAAGTTGATCAGCAAAAGAAATAAAGACACGTAATTCATAAGTCCAGAAACAAGTCATGCATTTAGGTTTTACTAAGACGACTTCCTATCCTTGATCTTGTGGAAAATAAACGTTATGACCATTGGCTAGGCAGCATGTTGTAATGTCGTCAAAAGAACGAGGGTTTCATAATGTCCAACAGCCCCGTAATAATCTAAAAACCTTGTTTCTCACTCCAACTACTGAATCCGTCACTTGTGGGAAGGTTTTATTTAAAAGCTGCAATCCGATGTTCTTTTTCGCACTTTGGTAAGAATCGAACATCACTAACCCGTAAGCATAACATGCTTCTTTATGTTGCATGTTAGAAGCTCTTTCTAATTCACGAAATCCTATATTGGGATATGTTGAGTCAAAAAGGTTCTTAACCCGTAGCATAAAATTGCATTTGGGTTCCCCGCATTTAATGCTTTAAAGAAAACACGGCGTAACTTACGGTCTCCCCAATGTGATATACCCCACCTATCAAAGGAAAGCCTTTTATAAACTAAGGCATTTCTAGAAATTCTTTCAAATGTTTGACAAGTTAATTTTGCCATAACTAAATGTGCTGATGAATTCTGACCGACTCTAGACAAGATTTCCTCAATCATATCCTCTGGTAGGTCTTCTAAAATATTCGGTTGTCTACCCTTAACGTCCATTTTGTTTTTATACTGTAAAATAGACAAGGATTAGATTCGTAAAAGATAATTAACAAACAATACAAGCAATTTTTACATAGAACATAAAAGTACAAGCATACTAAAATACATATAATACACAACATGATTACAACCCTCTAATATGAATCACTGGTTTCTTCTTCTTCAGACTTGGTTCGTTTTCCTAATTTTCTAGGAATATATGGTGTTCCTCTAATACGAGCCATCGTTTTCCACAATGCTTTAGAAAAAACCTGGTGGTTTAGAAGTTCCCAGGTCATTGTTACATTTTAGGAAATACGGATGTTGCTGATACATATAAAGTTTATCGGGGTTGGAATCCGGTTTCTCTATTTTTATACCTTTTCCCTTATTATTTTCTTTCGCTTTATTAAATTGGGTCAAGGTAATTTCTATAACATCATCGGAATCCTCATCGGGATATTGGAAAATTGATAATCTTCCCAATATTTTGCTTCCTCGGCGGAAACACCATTGACCATTATTAACTTTGGTCCGTTGGTTGAGGATTTTCTTTTATTTAATCGATTTACTATAGGTATCAATATTTCTTCCTCCGGAACCTCTTCTTCTTCCGGTTCCTCCTCTTCCGGTTCCTCTTCTTCCGGTTCCTCCTCTTCCGGTTCCTCCTCTTCTGGTTCCTCTTCTTCCGGTTGCTCTTCGGGAATTTGTGAATCTTCCCAAAATATATTCAACTTTTCATTATTATTAGGTGAATCGATGGGATTTGTACTAGTTGTAGACATCTATCACAAAATATCAAACACAATAAGAGGTTAATATATCACATAATATTTACATGTTAATAATATATAGTTTCCAACAAAAGTGTTAAGCAATCGTTTTTAAAGAAAACACGGTCGAAGTCTAGATTCACTAATGTATCCTAACAAACTCGATAAGACACACTAATGCAAATTTCTGGATCTCTAAGACCAACGCTCAGATACCAACTGAAATGTCCCGTTCATATTGATTATAAACATTCCATATTAATTGATTTCGTCGCAAGGTTTTGACCTCTATATGAGACGTTTTTCAAAGACTGCATTCATTTATAAAACAACCATAACCTTTATTTTATCGATAAATACTTAAAAAGCATTACATAGATTATCAAATAATGATAATCTAAAATATACCGTTTACACATGACCATTACATAATGGTTTACAATATGAATATATTACATCAAAAATAAGTTTCTTGAATGCAGTTTTACATAATATCATACAAGCATGGACTCCAAATCTTGTCCTTATTTTAGTATGCAACAGCGGAAGATCTTAATAATTACCTGAGAATAAACATACTTAAAACGTCAACAAAAATGTTGTTGAGTTATAGGTTTAACCTATATATTATCAAATCATAATAATAGACCACAAGATTTCATATTTCAATACATCCCATACATAGAGATAAAAACCATTCATACGGTGAACACCTGGTAACCGACATTAACAAGATGCATATAAGAATATCCCCATCATTCTGGGACATCCATCGGACATGATATAAAAACTCGAAGTACTAAAGCATCCGCTATAACGGATGGGGTTTGTTGGGCCCAATAGATCTATCTTTAGGATTCGCGTCAATTAGTAGACAGGTTTACTAATTCTTAGGTTACCAAGTAAAAGGGGCATATTCGGCTTCGATCGTTCAACCATAGAAAGTAGTTGCATGTACTTGTGTCTATTTTGCAAAACATTTATAAAGCTGCATGTATTCTCATCCCAAAAATATTAGATTTTAAAAGTGGGACTATAACTCACTTTCACAGATTTTTACTTCATCGGAAAGTAAGACTTGGCCACTGGTCGATTCACGAACCTATAACAAATATGTACATATATCAAAGTATGTTCAAAATATATTTACAACATTTCTAATACATTTTAATGTTTTAAGTTTATTAAGTCAGCTGTCCTCGTTAGTAACCTACAACTAGTTGTCCATAGTTAGATGTACAGAAATAAATTGATATATATTATCTTGACCCAATTCACGACCCAGTGTATACACGTCTCAGGCTAGATCACAACTCAAAGTATATATATTTTTGGAATCAACCTCAACCATGTATAGCTAACTCCAACATTACTGCATATAGAGTGTCTATGGTTGGTCTAAATAATATATATAGATGGGTCGATATGATATGTCAAAATATTTGCATACGTGTCTATGGTATCCAATCTTGTTTTACCCATAACTTCTTCGTTTTAAATCCGTTTTGAGTGAATCCAATTGCTATTGTTTAATATTGAACTTAAGTTTATGAATCTATATAGAAAAAGTATAAGTTTATATTCAGAAATACAGGTTACAAGTCATTTTTGTAAAGGTAGTCATTTCAGTCGAAATAACGACGTCTAGATGACCATTTTGGAAAACATATTTTCACTTTGAGTTTAATCATGATTTTTGGATATAGTTTCTTGTTCATAAGAAAAATCATTTTCCCAGAAGAACAACTTTTAAATCAAAGTTTATCATAGTTTTTAATTAACTAACCCAAAACAGCCCGCGGTGTTACTACGACGGCGTATATCCAGTTTTACAGTGTTTTTCGTGTTTTCAGATTTTAAATCATTAAGTTAGCATATCATATAGATATAGAACTTGTGTCTAGTTGATTTTAAAATTCAAGTTAAGCGGAATAACTTTTGTTTGCGAACAAGTTTAGAATTAACTAAACTATGTTCTAGTGATTTCAAGTTTAAACCTTCGAATAAGGTAGTTTTATATATATGAATCGAATGATGTTATGAACATCATTACTACCTCAGGTTTTGTGGATAAACCTACTGGAAATGAGAAAAATTGATCTAGCTTCAAAGGATCCTTGGATGGCTTGAAAGTTCTTGAAGCAGAATCATGACACGAAAACAAGTTTAAGTAAGATTTCCACTCAAAATAAGATTGTTATAGTTATAGAAATTGAATCTAAGTTTGAATATGAGTATTACCTTGTATTAGAAAGATATCTTACTGTAAATAAGAAAGATTTCTTGAGGTTGGATGATCACTTTACAAGATTGGAAGTAAGCTAGCAAACTTGGAATACTGATTTTATGAAACTAAAACTTATAGAATTTATGAAGAACACTTAGAACTTGAAGATAGAACTTGAGAGAGATCAATTTGATGAAGAAATTGAAGAATGAAAGTGTTTATAGGCGGTTTTGGTCATTGGTATATGGATTAGATATAAAGGATGTGTAATTTTGTTTACATGTAAATAAGTCTTGAATGATTACTAATATTTTTGTAATTTTATGAGATATTTCATGCTAGTTGCCAAATGATGATTCCCACATGTGTTAGGTGACTCACATGGGATGCTAAGAGCTGATCATTGGAGTGTATATACCAATAGTACATACATCGAAAAGCTGTGTATTGTACGAGTACGAATACGGGTGCATAGGAGTAGAATTGTTGATGAAACTGAACGAGGATGTAATTGTAAGCATTTTTGTTAAGTAGAAGTATTTTGATTAGTGTCTTGAAGTATTTCAAAAGTGTATGAATATGTGACGACCCGGAAATTTTCGACCAAATTTAAACTTAATTTTCATACAGTTTCAACACGATATACAAAGTCTGTTAGGTTGAGTCTCAAAAAAAAATTGAACTATTCGAAATAATTAAATCCCATTTGAACGTTTATGTTTCATGATTGAATCCTATTGTACTATAACGTTATTATTATTATTATTAATTTAATATTTATATAAGTTATATATTATATATTATATATACAAGTTACATGATTACTATGCCTTTCACCAATTGTTGTATTTTGACAATCACCACACCCACACATAAATAATTTACAAATAAAAAGACAATGATTAGAATATACACCCGATCCTATGAAAATAAAAACGAATGATTTTGTTGAGATGTATCTTCATATAATTTACAATAGCATTCATAACTTGTTCCAGACTTTGTGTTCACCTCAACAACCATCACTTGCAATTATTTGTTTCTTTCTTTTCTGGCAGACCATTCCAAACCCCATTATTTTTCTGTTAGACATCTCAATCAGACCCACTATCTCTAATATATATTTACATATACATAGGATGCCTATCTATATTCATACTCGATCCATCTGTCTATCATTTTAACATATAGCAAATATAATTATTTCACTTTATCATAAATCTAAAGTCTATTCTATTTATGTATCCCTACATACATATACATATGCATATGCATATAGATATAGGATCACCACCTTTATCAATCATCACATTTACATGATAATCACATTTACATGATACATCCTTACATGCTAATGACCCTACCATAACTAATTGATTACCAACTAATACTACTCTTTTGTCTTTTTTTTTTCTTATTCTTTTCCTTCATGTGAGAAAGGAGCAAAAGTCACAGACTAAGTTATGATTTGTTTTATTTTATTATTTCCCACATGTAATTCATAGTGTGTATATCTCTGTTTCCAACGGACAATCTCATATCTCATATTTATATTATTTGATCTTGACAATCTCACACATACATGCATGTGGATACAACCCATTTTTTTTCTCCTTATGCTAAGCAAGTGAAATTCTTCTGACCAAACCCGAACACTTTCTTCATAATCATCACTACCTTCGATCAACATCACAACCATCATCGGTTGCTGTCCTTGTTCGAACAATACCATTAAATAACCCAACAAACACTTCTTTAATATTACTATTATCATTGTTGGTGCAGACATATAACCACACCATAATTATAGACACCACCGTAACCATCAATCGTTATCTACTATTTGCTATCAATGAAGCTTCACTATCACCAATGAGAGATATTGATCACCACAATCAAACCACAATCTTCCATCCACCACCTTGTGCTTCCACCACCGAAACCCAAATAATCACCATCAAAGAATCCCCTCACTCTCACTCTTCTCTCTCTCTACAATTTTTTTTCTCTTTTCCTTTTCTTCTTTTTGAATTTCTGTTGCTAACCGTTAGAACCACCACCCTCTTTCATTTTTCTTTCTTCAACTCCTGTTATTCACTACTGCAGCTGCAACCTTGGGTTCCTGTTTCTTAATTCACTTCGAAACTCATCTGCTAATACCTTCTCTTGTTGCAACAAATTTTTGTTTCAATTTCTGTAATAACAGAATAATGGTAATGCTTTATACGAATGAAAAGAGAAAATAGAAAGATACTTTTTATTCTTGTGGCCGACAGGTAGGAATTCAATCACCATTTGGAATGGGGACCTATTCCCTAATTAAACTGTGAACCCTTTATTATAATCCACGACATAATCATACTTCTTTATGGGCTGCTGTCTTGGGCTATTAGCAAATCCATTTGAATTCCTATCAAAGCCCATCACTAGATATTTTTTTTTTCTGTTGAAACCTCATTCGACTTCCTGCAGATACCTATTATGCTGCAGCTGTAAATTATGTTTCTTTATGCTTTAAATGAATACGTAAATTTAGAATTATGATAATAATAAAACACAATGATATGATGGAGTTGAAGATCACGTGAAGTATGGTGATGATGGGTGAAAATGAAAACGATGAACGATGATAATGATAGGTTGGTGATAACGGTTTATATGTTAAGGTATTATACATAATGAAGACGATGGTGATAATTCTGATGGGAAACGGATTAATAATGGTGATTATTTAGTGGGTCTTTGATCGATTAAAATGGAGGAGAAGACACAGATATAAATTCGGGTTTATATATATTTATGTTGCGAATTAAATCAGAAACATAATGGGTAGACGAGTGGTCTATGTGACAACCCGAAAATTTCCAACCAAATTTAAACTTTAATCTTTATATGTTTCCGACACGATAATCAATATTTGTTAAGTTAAATTTCAAGAATTTTAAACTACGTTCATACATTCATTCAACCTCGACCAAGTTCCAACGATTCACGAACCATTAAACGAATATGATTATATTTGTATATGTGTATATATATTATAACTTGAAACGTAAACAAAATATTAGATTAAATACTTTATATGATTGTATCTATTTCAAAATGTTTATCAATGGAATTAGAAGATAAGATCAAATGATTAAATTATCAGATATATTTAATTATGATTACAAGTCTCTGTTGAAAGGCCCACGTTGATTTGAGAAATCTTTTCATTTTAATAATATTCGGAAAATGGCAAAGTGATTTATAAATAAGAACAAATTGTCAATCATTGAGAACTAGACAAAGGATAGTGGAAGATTGAATCTCATAAAGACTCGATTGATCTATTTAGTTTCAAACGTACAAAAACGTTTTCAGTTTAAAAAGAACTTTATTATTAAAACGTATATAACTTTTATAAATATCTAGAACCACTTTTGACAACTCATTACTTAACTAGTATAATAAAGTTAACGATATTTATATTCTATTTTATTAAATATATATAACGATTTAAATTAATATTATATATATTTATACGCGTATTATACGTACATAGTTTTATTCTTTTACTATACTTAAACTTTACATTTACTTTATTTTTACTTTACTTTAACTTTAATAATTCACTTTAATAATTCATACTTTAATAATTCACTTTAATAATTCATACTTTAATAATTCACTTTAATAATTCATACTTTAATAATTCACTTTAATAATTCATACTTTAATAATTCACTTTAATAATTCATACTTTAATAATTCACTTTAATAATTCAAAAATCTATTATAAATAGAATTCAATAGGTTTCATTATTTCATAGAAACTTGAAAATATTTTTCTCTAAACTCTCTCAATCGATTTACATATATATATTTACTCCGTATTATTTCAAGATATTATTAGTATACATAAAATATTGCGACAGAATGCTGTTCGAGTGATTTCGAAATTGTTTTTCGAGTGGGATAGGATTAAGGAAATTATGGGTTATAGCTATGGAGGTGATTGAGTATGGTTCATGGGTATGCTCGTGAGGTCAATGTAGGGTTTATCATTTCCGTTGCGTCTACGTACCTTTCCTGCAATATTGAATCTCAATATTGATACGTGAGTACTCATAATTTAACTTTTACATACTAATTGTGTATCCCTGACTAGTGCTCGAGTATTTAGGATTATGCATGCTTGTACTTTTGATATTGCCCTTAGACAGGTTAGGTTGAATCTTGAATTAGTTACACTTGCGGTTGAGATAAGGTATAAGATATGCATGTCCTTCGAAATCTAGCGAAAAATTAAGAACTTTTCCTTTAGATATCGAATGGTTTCGATGAACGGATTAGAAGTTATAATCAATTGAATTTTTGATATTTTTATTAAAAATGATTATTATTATCGTCGTTCTAGTTTTATCTTATTATTATCATTATTATTATCTTTATCAATAAAAGGGATTTATCATTAAACTTGTTATTTTTTTTTATTATTACTATCGTTATTATCGTTAAAGTTATAATTTGTATTATTATTAATATTATCCAATTATTATTATTATTATTATTATTATTATTATTATTATTATTATTATTATTATTAGTATTATTATTATTATCATTATTAATATATATATATCATTATTTAAAAATAGTTATTGTTATTGTTATTATTATTATTACTATATTATCATTAAGATAATTATTAGTATTATCGTTAATAATGTTATAGTAACTATCATTATTAATATTAGTGTAATTAAAACAAATATTTGTAACACCTAATTATTTTGATTAATATTATTATCATTATTATGAACACGATATAAAAGATGATTAAAAGCTATTAAATGAAACGATTAGGAAATAATGAGTAAGAGTATCATGATGAAATTAAAATATTATAAGATATAGATTTAGATAAAATTATCGTTCTTATTATTTTTATCATTACTATTATTATTAAAAGTATCGTTAGTATTAAAACTATCATTTTAACAAAAATTATCATTTTAATAGAAATGTCATTGTAACTATAAAATATCATTATTATTATTATTTAAAATAGAATTATTATTTTAAAGATAATATTAAAAATTATCGTAAATATTAAAGTTATCATAATTAGAATTATTGTTTTATCATAATGTCATCTTAGTAATTATAAATATTGATATTTTTATAATAATAATTATTATTACAAAATAATACAACTTTTACTTACTATCATTATAGATATTATTTTATCAAATAAATATGTGATACAAACATATTTTACTACGTGTAATAACTTACTTTAATAATACCTATCATATTATCTTTATGATATTAAATGAACCCTATAAATTTTATTACTTAATATATATAAAAGTATATTTTATTATATAAATTTAATATAAAATTTTATTTATTAATAAATAAATTATATTATTTACTCTAATAAATCTTTTAAAAATATTTAAAAATATAAAACGACGATATTTAAACTATATATTAATCATGTATAGATTTTTGGAAATTATTTTGAGACAAATTTACTTTTGTTGACTTTTGCATATTAGTCTCGAGCATTAGGATTGTGGTACACTATGACTTGACCTAATTTGTTAGACAAATATTGACCAACACATAAATATATATAATTCATTTAGGTTCATGAATCCGAGGCCAACCTTGCACTTGTTCAATGACGTTGTATGTATTTTTACTACGAAATACAGTATGGTGAGTTTCATTTGCCTTTTTACCCTTTATATTTTTGGGACTGAGAATACATGTGCTTTTATAAATGTTTGACGAAATAGACACAAGTAATTGAAACTACATTCTATGGTTGAATTATCGAAATCGAATATGCCCCTTTTTATTAAAGTCTGGTAATCTAAGAATTAGGGAACAGACACCCTAATTGACGCGAATCCTAAAGATAGATCTATTGGGCCTAACAAACCCCATCCAAAGTACCGGATGCTTTAGTACTTCGAAATTTATATCATGTCCGAAGGAGGATCCCGGAATGATAGGGGATATTCTTATATGTATCTAGTTAATGTCGGTTACCAGGGGTTCACCATATGAATGATTATTTTTGTCTCTATGCATGGGACGTATATTTATGAGAACTGGAAATGAAATTCTTGTGGTCTATTAAAATGATGGAAATAAATTATTATGATAAATTAATGAACTCACCAACCTTTTGGTTGACACTTTAAAGCATGTTTATTCTCAGGTGTTAAAGAAATCTTTCGCTGTGCATTTGCTCATTTTAAAGATATTACTTGGAGTCTTTCATAGCATATTTCGAAGAACGTTGCATTCGAGTCATTGAGTTCATCAAATATTATTGTTAAATCAATTTATAGTTGGATAGTGGATATTATGAAATGGTATGCATGCCTGTCAATTTTCGATGTAAAGAAAGTTTATCTTTTAAAAACGAATGCAATGTTTGTAAAATGTATCATATAGAGGTCAAATACCTCGCAATGTAATCAACTATTGTGAATCGTTTATAATGTATATGAACGGGTCCTTTCAGTTGGTATCAGAGCGGTGGTCTTAGCGAACCAGGTCTGCATTAGTGTGTCTAACTGATAAGTCGATAGCATACATTAGTGAGTCTGGACTTCGACCATTTCTGCATATCAAAAGTTTTGCTTTTCATTTTGTGTCAAAAATTAACTACTTATCATCCTCAGGAAATTACCTGCTTATCATTTTTAGTCTAAGACACGTCTTGCTGCATTGATTGCATGAATAGTGTATAGACAAAAATTCATATCTTAGCATATCTGCTAAATCATATCTTATCGTATCTGTTACTTTAAACTTTGACATATCCCGCAAAGTCCTCCGTAATCTACGAAATCTTTTGATATATATATATATATATATATATATATATATATATATATATATATATATATATATATATATATATATATATATATTCTATGTAATTAGAATACCATCCGTTAGCCAAAATCATTTCATATCAAAAAAAAAATCCTTTATCCAATCGTACGAAATGGAATTCGTCATCAGTTCAAGTCACTCAGATTCCGAAATGGAATCCCATTCAGGCTCCGAAAGCAGTGTGACCGGAATGGATCAACCAATCAGTCATCACCTATTCTGGATGAATTGGGGATGGGTTCGTAGCCTTCTCAATCATTGGAGACAAGAAGAAGGTGATCCCTTCCATCTACCACATTGCCCTCTTGACGAAGAACCTGAAGCACTTACCGGCGAACCTATCCGAAACACCATTTTCTCGCTCATTTCCAGAGTATCTCGTCACGATTATATATTACATCAAATTTTAGACTTTATTTATCCGCTTGTCCGAACCGACAATCACCCCGGTGTAATAGAAGAAGTCAACGAGCTTCGCGCTCGGGTAGTGGCTTTGGAGAATATGGTGCAGAGATTACAAATACCAGCAGCAGCATCAGCAGTATAACCAGTACCACCATCATCAACGCCAACAGTACCATTACCACCTCCAACCACAACCGCGTCATAAACCTCAACTTCACAATCTGTCCCACGAGCATCAACGTCATACGCACCATAGATACCAAGGAGTACCAACAACAATAACTGACGAAGTATTAATTCATAACTTCATTGGAGAAACATTCCACGGCGATTATGTAATCTATAAAGTCTTAGAGATTATCTAATCTAGCCCTAACCATAAATCATTTAAGCGAACCAAAATGATAGAAGGAAGAGTAGAAACCCTGACAAAAATGGTGTGTGATTAACAAGCTAAACTTGCTTTACCAACAACATCAACAGTACCGTCAGCATTACCAGCATCGTCAGTACAGTCAACATCCAAATCAACAACATAGATAACATCACAAACTCCGTCAGTTTAAGAATCACTGTGGACATCATTACGAATCAATAACGTGTATATTGTATCAACGAGTTATGAAGAATTAACTCATTCCCTCTGAAGAAATTATATGTATATTATATATATATATATATATATATATATATATATATATATATATATATATATATATATATATATATATATATATATATATATATATATATATATATATATATTGAAATAAATCTTTCCGTGCTAAGCTATTGTGTGTGAATCTTAACTACTCGGTTAATTCATATTACAAATATGCAATAATGTACGTCCTTCGGCCGCAACTTAACCAGCATTAACTACAATCTCTGTCGCAATTCAACAAATTCCAATTCATAATAAATCAAGTATATATTTGATTTTACACTTTCATCATCGATGTACCTGAAACTTTTCAGATAACATCATTCGTACTTTGCGAAATTCACAAGAATTCCACGAACTGAACATCATACATCAACAAATAACGAAGTGTTGATTCATAATTTCAATGTCATTAAAGAAATACTGCGTAAAAGTTATGTACTTTTTAAAGCCTTTAGGGTTTATTAAATTCTAGTTTCAACCGTAAATCAAATGAGTTTAATTTAACATTAACTCATTAAATCTATGTTACATCTGAAGAAAATATACATATATATATTTTCATAAAGACTGTAATAAAATTCTTTTGTACAAAATATTAATTGTGAAATTTTTTTAACGGGTGGGTAATACCCGAGAGATATATAAATTCACAATTAATATGTTACATTCTTCGAATCTGATTCAGCAAATCATCCATTATACTCCCTACTTTCACAACAATATACATTCTTTTATAGAAATCAAAACAACCATACTTATTCAAAATTTAATTACATATTCTGATTTTGAAATCTCAAAATTCAACTTGAGATATGACCAAAATCATCACTCTTAGATCCTTACATCTTTCACAAGCTGTATTTTGACCTCAAAACTGTGTTAGAACATCAAATGTATGTTAACGATTACAATCTGTGTTCAAACCCTTCGAAAATTTCTGAAGACACTTCGAATGATGAGCAATCGAGATGATGATCCAACCACATGTTACCTACAGTTATGTACCCGAAAAACTTTTGAAACCAAAGTAAAGTTTAAACAACGTATCCGCGTCAGATTCTTTGGCATTTATTAGCAAAAATAACTTTGCGACTCCTATTCAAAGTAGCCAGTTTTGTCACAGCTCCAGCAAGTCAACTTCGACTTTTCAGTCAGACTAACCTTATTATAACCTTGAGATATACACCATCGTTACCAGAAAACGTTTTACATTCCACCACATTATTAGCATATGTACCAACAACTTCATTACCCTTTGACTTTAGCCTCTCCAAAAAGTCATTATAATTATTCATTGAAACCCCATCATTTACTCATTCGCATCTTGTAATGAGAATTGTCATACGAATCATTGGGAATTAGCAATCAGTATTTTGAAATCTCGCAGCATGTCTACGCCAAACAGTTATATGTGTATATATAATGTCTATCTTATGGACTTAATTTGAATGTGAAGTTTCTGAAAAACACTCCGAACTACGAATTGGTTCTCCGAAAAAAAAATGCTGATGAAGCAGCAAAAACTATAAACGACTTTAAACGGTAAAAGCTGGATGATAATGATGAAGTGTGCTGGCAAAGTGCAGAAAAAGAGAAGTTTTGGAACTGGAAAACGGATTAAGCAAAGTAGGAAGTAGGCTGTGGACAAATTACAAAGACTGAACCTGACTTCAAAGGATCCAAATGATTCAGTACCTGCTGAAGTCATTAACGAATACCTTGCTCCTGACTTTAAACCCCTGCGGACAATATTCTTCATCATCCTCTGATATTAGAAATTCTAAAATATCATCATATCTTTCATTATAAATATCCTCCATATTTCTGAAGATATTTTCTTAATTTTTCTTATTTGAAATCATTTACCTCTTCGCGCTATCTGTATTACATCATAAAAGAAACTATTTTAGTTTCTAAATTCTGAAACATTCAAGTTTAAAATAGGAATATTTTGAAGTAGTGTTGGAAACTGAAGCATGAATTAGTATAATATAATGACACTTGATCAATGTGATTATATTACAGTAAGTCATGTTGAGTTTCTAAATGGAACGTGATGATTCACAGATCATAACATCATCATGTGCCATGTTATACGACTCTTGTATTCTATTTAACCTCTAAAATATCAAGAAAATATTTCTTGATGATTCGGCCTTTTCCAAGGTATTCTAGTAATTTGACAAGTCAAGATCGTGCCATCACAATTTCCTTCCTAGAACATTAGCAATGTTCATTCCGAAAATCATATATGTGAATTCTGGACTATTACAAGCGGTGCTTAATCGCAAGAAGAAGAAACAAAAGGACAAAACTCTGAAATAGAAATTGGGGTATAAATTATAGCAAATAAAAGAGAGCATTAACTGTGAATAACAATGATTATAGAAGACATAAGCAGAGACTTTGAAATATAAGGGAAGATATAAAGCCCAACGACAAACCAGAAATTATAAACCATATATATCGATGCATATAGCAATATAAAGGCACGGGAGAACTAGAAACACTATAAACCCAAGAGTATAGTAGAAGTAAATAGATTCTTCCGGCGGTAGATGAAAAAGAAGAATGACCGATATGAAAGTTAGAAGTATATCGAGAATCAGAACTGGATGGAGCATATTGATGAATACTTTAAAATATGAGTTGAGGGGAAAAGAATAGAAGGTGATGAAACATGACTAGGAACATAGAAATCAACAGATTTAACTCACACAATGGTGGAATAAGTGAATCAAACCCTCTAGTGAATAGGTTAAGTTTTTTTTTTGATTAATTTAGTCAAACCACAACTAAATCAAGTGTGATTAGATCAACACCTAGAGCTATTATTCACCACCTGGGTGATTTGGACTGAGAGAGAATCGGAGGAGCTCACTAGATCTGAGTGTGTGTAACAAATGAGAGGCTTAACCTAAAATGAAGAACATAAGACTTTATATACCCCTGTTGTTGACGCACCCATACGATTCATTCATCACACGTACGAGTTGGCTTCATCAGCCGTACGGGTGATCACTCACTCGTGTCTTCTCATTTAGGTTGTAATTGTGACTTAGCTCAGCATCAACCGTGCGTATGAACCTGTCAGCCGTACTAGTGAGGCTTCACTCATACGTCTGACTAAGTCTAACATAGTTAAACATCTAAATCTCATTCCTGCAGTTCCTGTAACCACATACAAACACGGATAGGATAATAACGAGCAATCATGGTGGCCTGTAAATTGTTGTACCTACAATGGACGTGGGTAGATGTCTAGGGACTTGCATAAAATGCATCAACAGAGGGTGTGAGTTGTAAGGAAACAAAGGAGGTGAATTTATAAGAAAATCTCTGACAGAACAATTAAAATGGACGATCGCATTTAAAGCGGATCCTAATTCCCTTGATTACCGGAGAGTCAAATCTTATTAAGAAGATTTTCTTCAAATCCCATGAAATCTGGGAATCAATCATATCTACGTCAAATGATAAGATGAATCTACACTTACTCATTTCACTCTTCTATGTTAGCATCATTCGTACTCTTTCATATAAATGGATTGTTTATCCAAATTATTCGCTGATGATAAAACTCTAATTTTCAGCCCGTATGCATCATGAAGACATACTTATTATCATTCACGACCTTTCCACTCAAATTTCGGGACGAAATTTCTTTAACGGGTAGGTACTGTGACAACCCGAAAATTTCCAACCAAATTTAAACTTTAATCTTTATATGTTTCCGACACGATAATCAATATTTGTTAAGTTAAATTTCAAGAATTTTAAACTATGTTCATACATTCATTCAACCTCGACCAAGTTCCAACGATTCACGAACCATTAAACGAATATGATTATATATGTATATGTGTATATATATTATAACTTGAAACGTAAACAAAATATTAGATTAAATACTTTATATGATTGTATCTATTTCAAAATGTTTATCAATGGAATTAGAAGATAAGATCAAATGATTAAATTATCAGATATATTGAATTATGATTACAAGTCTCTGTTGAAAGGCCCACGTTGATTTGAGAAATCTTTTCATTTTAATAATATTCAGAAAATGGCAAAGTGATTTATAAATAAGAACAAATTGTCAATCATTGAGAACTAGACAAAGGATAGTGGAAGATTGAATCTCATAAAGACTTGATTGATCTATTTAGTTTCAAACGTACAAAAACGTTTTCAGTTTAAAAAGAACTTTATTATTAAAACGTATATAACGTTTATAAATATCTAGAACCACTTTTGACAACTCATTACTTAACTAGTATAATAAAGTTAACGATATTTATATTCTATTTTATTAAATATATATAACGATTTAAATTAATATTATATATATTTATACGCGTATTATACGTACATAGTTTTATACTTTTACTATACTTAAACTTTACCTTTACCCTTTTTTTACTTTACTTTAACTTTAATAATTCACTTTAATAATTCATACATTAATAATTCACTTTAATAATTCATACTTTAATAATTCACTTTAATAATTCATACTTTAATAATTCACTTTAATAATTCATACTTTAATAATTCACTTTAATAATTCATACTTTAATAATTCACTTTAATAATTCAAAAATCTATTATAAATAGAATTCAATAGGTTTCATTATTTCATAGAAACTTGAAAATATTTTTCTCTAAACTCTCTCAATCGATTTACATATATATATTTACTCCGTATTATTTCAAGATATTATTAGTATACATAAAATATTGCGACAGAATGCTGTCCGAGTGATTTCGAAATTGTTTTTCGAGTGTGATAGGATTAAGGAAATTATGGGTTATAGCTATGGAGGTAATTGAGTATGGTTCATGGGTATGCTCGTGAGGTCAATGTAGTGTTTATCATTTCCGTTGCGTCTACGTACCTTTCCTGCAATATTGAATGTCAATATTGATACGTGAGTACTCATAATTTAACTTTTACATACTAATTGTGTATCCCTGACTCGTGCTCGAGTATTTAGGATTATGCATGCTTGTACTTTTGATATTGCCCTTAGACAGGTTAGGTTGAATCTTGAATTAGTTACACTTGCGGTTGAGATAAGGTATAAGATATGCATGTCCTTGGAAATCTAGTGAAAAATTAAGAACTTTTCCTTTAGATATCGAATGGTTTCGATGAACGGATTAGAAGTTATAATCAATTGAATTATTGATATTTTTATTAAAAATGATTATTATTATCGTCGTTCTAGTTTTATCTTATTATTATCATTATTATTATCTTTATCAATAAAAGGGATTTATCATTAAACTTGTTATTTTTTTTATTATTACTATCGTTATTATCGTTAAAGTTATAATTAGTATTATTTTTATTATTATCCAATTATTATTATTATTATTATTATTATTATTATTATTATTAGTATTATAATAATAATAATAATAAACGAAACGATTAGGAAATAATGAGTAAGAGTATCATGATAAAATTAAAATATTATAAGATATTTATTTAGATAAAATTATCGTTCTTATTATTTTTATCATTACTATTATTATTAAAAGTATCGTTAGTATTAAAACTATCATTTTAACAAAAATTATCATTTTAATAGAAATGTCATTGTAACTATAAAATATCATTATTATTATTATTATTATTTTAAATAGAATTATTATTTTAAAGATAATATTAAAAATTATCGTAAATATTAAAGTTATCATAATTAGAATTATCGTTTTATCATAATGTCATCTTAGTAATTATAAATATTGATATTTTTATAATAATAATTATTATTACAAAATAATACAACTTTTACTTACTATCATTATAGATATTATTTTATCAAATAAATATGTGATACAAACATATTTTACTACGTGTAATAACTTACTTTAATAATACCTATCATATTATCTTTATGATATTAAATGAACCCTATAAATTTTATTACTTAATATATATAAAAGTATATTTTATTATATAAATTTAATATAAAATTTTATTTATTAATAAATAAATTATATTATATTATTTACTCTAATAAATCTTTTAAAAATATTTAAAAATATAAAACGATGATATTTAAACTATATATTAATCATGTATAGATTTTTGGAAATTATTTTGAGTCAAATTTACTTTTGTTGACTTTTGCATATTAGTCTCGAGCATTAGGATTGTGGTACACTATGACTTGACCTAATTTGTTAGACAAATATTGACCAACACATAAATATATATAATTAATTTAGGTTCATGAATCTGAGGCCAACCTTGCACTTGTTCAATGACGTTGTATGTATTTTTACTACGAAATACAGTATGGTGAGTTTCATTTGCCTTTTTACCCTTTATATTTTTGGGACTGAGAATACATGCGCTTTTATAAATGTTTGACGAAATAGACACAAGTAATTGAAACTACATTCTATGGTTGAATTATCGAAATAGAATATGCCCCTTTTTATTAAAGTCTGGTAATCTAAGAATTAGGGAATAGACACCCTAATTGACGCGAATCCTAAAGATAGATCTATTGGGCCTAACAAACCCCATCCAAAGTACCGGATGCTTTAGTACTTCGAAATTTATATCTTGTCCGAAGGAGGATCCCGGAATGATAGGGGATATTCTTATATGTATCTAGTTAATGTCGGTTACCAGGTGTTCACCATATGAATGATTATTTTTGTCTCTATGCATGGGACGTATATTTATGAGAACTGGAAATGAAATTCTTGTGGTCTATTAAAATGATGGAAATAAATGATTATGATAAACTAATGAACTCACCAACCTTTTGGTTGACACTTTAAAGCATGTTTATTCTCAGGTGTTAAAGAAATCTTCCGCTGTGCATTTGCTCATTTTAAAGATATTACTTGGAGTCTTTTATAGCATATTTCGAAGAACGTTGCATTCGAGTCATTGAGTTCATCAAATATTATTGTTAAATCAATTTATAGTTGGATAGTGGATATTATGAAATGGTATGCATGCCTGTCAATTTTCGATGTAAAGAAAATTTATCTTTTAAAAACGAATGCAATGTTTGTAAAATGTATCATATAGAGGTCAAATACCTCGCAATGTAATCAACTATTGTGAATTGTTTATAATGTATATGAATGGATCCTTTCAGTCTAGGGTGTTTGTATTATTCGAGAGGTCTCAGGTTCGATCCCGGCTCCGAGCATTCTCTTTTTTAGGAAGGCTTTTCAAGGTAGTTTTCAATACCAAAAATTTTCGTTATTATTATTATTGTTATAATGATTATTATTAAAAAAAAATTATATTATTATTAATATGTTTTTGATTATTATTATTATTATTATTATTATTATTATTATTATTATTATAAGAATTAGTATTATTATTATTTAGATTATAATTATTATTATAAATAAGTATTAATAAGTAATATCATTATTTATAATAATACGATTATTAAGAATTAATAATGTGTTTATTATTAATAATATTATCATTTAAGTATTGTTATCATTATTATTATTATGATTAATATTAGAATTTATTATTTTACTTCATTAACATTAGTATCATTCCTAAAAATTTGTATTATTAACTTACTTGTAATTAAAAATTATCATCATTTAAATTATAATCTTTATAGTTTTATTACTAAATAAGTATTAATATCATTATTATAAATATTATCATTAATATGAATTTTCAATTATTAGTATTATTATTAAAAGTTATTATCATCAATGTTATGTTTATGAAAAGTATCCTTTTGTAATCCTTAAAAACAATCATTATTATTATCTGTAATATCTACATTATTATTATTATTAAGATAATTATAATTATGAAAATAAAAAGCTTAAAAGACATGGTTAAGATTATAAGTATAAATATTGAAGGTTATATATATATATATATATATATATATATATATATATATATATATATATATATATATATATATATAATATATATATATATATATATATATATATATATATGATATAATATATACAACTTAATTATATTAATATTATTGCATACAAAAATGAAAATATATATAAATAAATAATGAAACCTATGAATTAATAAATATAACAATTTCAACATTAATAATAATATGTAGATTTATACGAGTACAAGAATATGTTTTAATATATATACAAATGATATAGGTTCGTGAATATGAGGCCAACCCTGCGTTGTTCAAATGTCGTAATATGTATTTTTACTACAAAATACAGTATTGTGAGTTCATTTGCTCCCTTTTTACTCTTTATATTTTTAGGACTGAGAATACATGCGCTGTTTTTACAACTGCTTTATTAAATGCTTTTGAAATATATTTTGGAACTGCGATTACATGAAATGCTTTTCTAAATGTTTGACGAGATAGACACAAGCAAAACATTCTTCGAATGAATTATTATGCAGACAGAAGTTCTGTGAATTATTATTTAATTATGTGGACTTGATAATTTCCACTAATTGTTGTGAATATTTTTCCCCTGATTATTATTGTTTCGTAACCTAAGAATTAGAATCGGGTATGACCCTAATTCACGCGAATCCTAAAGGTAGCTATCGGGTTTAACACCCCCACCTAGAATGTTCACTAGACGGAAGGGCTAGTGGGCATGGTGTTTAGTACTTCGAAGTTTATATGATTATTATACAGACGAGATGTTCTATTTTGGGGATATATTTTATGCGCATTATATGTTAAGGTCGGTTACCAAGCCAAGCTATGAAAGCAATGAAAAGTGAATGTTATGTATCGAGAGAATGATTTTATACACAGGTTATGTGTATGTTATTTTTGTGCCCGAGATATGTGTACGGTTACTAAGATTTATGAAAAATGATTTTGTACACGAGAAAGGTGTACTGTATTTAAAAGATAGCGCATGTACATTACAGGTGGGTATAGGATTCGGGCCCATTTGTACCATGCAGCATTTAAATCTTGTGGTCTATCAAAAATTACAGAACTTTTATTGTTTTATGATAAACTTATGAACTCACCAACCTTTTGGTTGACACTTTAAAGCATGTTTATTCTCAGGTATGAAAGAAATCTTCCGCTGTGCATTTGCTCATATTACATGGAGTCGTTTATGGCATATAGAGGTCAGAACCTCGCAATGGGACCAACTGTTGAAGACTTCATCCAGATGGATTAGGACGGGGCATTTCAGTTGGTATCAGAGCGGTGGTCTTAGTGAACCAGGTCTTGCATTAGTGTGTCTAACTGATAGTTGTTTAGATGCATTAGTGAGTCTGAACTTCGACCGTGTCTGCATGTCAAAAGTTTTGCTTATCATTTCGTGTCAAAAATTATCTGCTTATCATTCTTAGGGAATCACTTGCTTATCATTCTTAATCTAGACATATCTTACTGCCTGGATTGCATGAATAGTGTACAGACAAAAATTCATATCTTAGCGTATATATTCCTGTAGACTTTGCCTGACAGCTTCCGTAGATTCCTCCGTAACTTATGGAATTTTAGTATTATATATACATATGAAAATTATGTATTACAGGGTACTAATCTAAATCCTATAATCTATTTCTTATCGAAAATCCTTCATATGATCGTACGAGATGAATCCCTCAACCAGTTCGAATTCCTCGAATTCCGACAGCTATTCCGATATGGAGTTTCACCTAAGCTCCGAAAGCAGTGTCACCAGAATGAATCAACCAATTCATCTGATGGGTTCGTAGCCTATTTAATCATTGGAGACAAAAAGAAGGTGATCCTTTCCATCAACCAAATTCACCTCTTGGCGGTCAACTTGAAGCACTTACCGGCGAACCTGTTCGAGATACTATTTTCTCACTCATTTCTCAAATATCTCGCCACGATTATATTCTATCTAAAATTCTAAACCTTATTCATCCGTTCGTTCCGACCGACAATCATCTTGGAGTAATGGAAGAAGTCAACGAGCTTCGCACTCGATTAATAAATTTGGAGAATATGGTGCAAGATTTACCAGCTTCAGCAACATCACCGATACCAACAGTACCATCAGCAACAGCACCAGTATCATCAACAATCCATGCCTCAACATCTCATTCTGTAACTCAATTATAATCATCATACTACGTATCGTTCTACATCAATTATCTTCGTTCGACGTGGCAATTATGTAATATCTAATGTTTTAAAGATTATATATCCTTGTTCTAACAGGAAATCAAATGAGTCTAATATCATATTGACTCATTAAATCCATGATTACATCTGAAGAAAATATATATGTATATATATTTTCATAAAGATTGTAATTAAAAATTCTTTCGTACAAACTGTTAATGGAGAAAATATTTTAACGGGTAGGTAATACCCTAGAAATATTTGGATTTCACATTAATAAGTTACATTGTACATTCTTCAAATCTGATTCAACAGTCATTTACTATCCTACTTACATCTACAGATATACGAATCCGTTCACCACAGAATAACCATTTTCATTCAATTTCATATTTGGATTTTGACCTATCAGAATCCAACAAGTGGCATAATGAAGAAAACATTGGACAAAATAAAATTTGTTAGAAACAAACAAATTAACTATGAAAAATTTTGGTAAGAATCCACTCTAACTGTTCCTAGCTAACTGATTACATTTTATTTATCGCAGTTTATTTATCGCAATTTAATTATCACAATTTTATTTATCATCATTTAATTTCTGTTATTTACTTTACGCACTTTATTTATCATCATTTAATTTCTGTTATTTATTTTTACGCACTTTAAATATCGGGACACGTATACAAGGTTTTGACTTATCATATCGACGCATCTATATATATTATTTGGAATAACCATAGACACTCTATATGCAGTAATGCTGGAGTTAGCTATACAGGGTTGAGGTTGATTCTACAATAATATATATAGTTTGAGTTGTGATCGAGTCTGAGACATGTACACGGGTCACGATACATATTAATTAATTCGAATATTATATATTAAACTATATATGAATGATTGGACTGTTAACTGTGGACTATCGACTGTGGACGAATAATATTGGACAATTAAAATAAATTAAAATACTGATTATAACATATGAAACTAAATAGTTCTTTAAGTTTGCCACTTGATTTCATCTTAAACCTCATTTGTATCTTGACGATTCCAATCTGCGTTCAAACATTTCATAATTCTTGAAAACACTTCAATCGAGAGGATGAACCAACCGCATTTCATCTACGGAAGGAAAGATTTTTGCATATAGTTATGCACCTGAAAAACTTTCAAAAACTGAGTAAATGTTTAGTACATAGCTGTGCTAACTCCTTTAGTGTTATTATTACCCAAAATAACTTTGCAGTTCTTTTTCAAAATAGCCAATTTTGTCACAGCTCCAGCAAGTCAACTTCGATTTTTCATTCGAAAAAACCTTATTATAACCTTGATATATATGCGTGCTCTTTTATTGTTATCGGAGAACCTTTTATATTCCGCCACATCACCAGCAGACGTACCAGCAACTTCGTTGTTCCTTGGCTTAAATCTCTCCGAAAAATTACTATATTTATCTATTGAAGTCTTATCATGAACTCATCCGCATCATGTAACGAGAATTGCCATACCAATTACCAGAAATCAGCGTTTAATCATCTAAAAACACAATTCTCTTGAAACCCGTCGGTTTGATAACCAATGATCCAGATCCGTTAAAAATTGAAAATGCTAATGAAGTAGATGTAGTAAATGGTCTTAATGGCCAAAAGTGGTGATAAAAGAATGGAGTGTTGGGATCACTCGATAGAAAATTTGGTACTGAAAAATGGATTGAGCAAACTATGAAGGAGACCAAGCATAAATACAAGTACCAAACCCTATATTCAAATAATCTAGATAATTCTGTACCCGATGAAATCTTTAGAGAATATCTTGTTTCGTACTCATGTTAAATCTTGTGGAAAATCTTTCATCCTCAACCTTCGATCCTAGAAATTCTGAAAATATCATCATAAAAGAAACTATATTTTCCTAGAAATCTTTCATCCTCAATCTTCGATATTTCTGAGGATATTTTCATAACTATTATTGTCCGAAATTATTTATCTCTTCGTGTTATCTGTGTTACATCATAAAAGAAACTATATTAGTTTCTAAACTTCTATAAAATTGAGTTTGAATTATGAATGATTTCTAGAGAAGTGTTGGAAATTGAAGCATGAGATAGTATAATATAATGCGCTTGGCCAACATGATTATATTACAGTAAGTCATGCTGAAAGTTCTAATGAAACATGATGATTCACAGTAGATCATACCATCATCATGTGTCATGTTACATAACTCTTTCATTCTACTTAACCTCCAAACATATCAAGAAAAATATATTCTTGATAGTTCTATCTTCTGCAATTCTGTTATTTTAACCAATCAAATCGTGCTATTGCAATTCTTCTGCTTAGTATATTATGATCATTCAAAATTTCATACATATGAATTCTGGACCATTATTTGCTTGACTTAGAGTCGGGAAGAGAAAACAAGAGCATGGAGCTCCGAAATATAAAAGAAAATATAAAGTCGATCACAAACACTGAAATCACAAACCGTGTATATCAATGTGTATAGCAACATAAAGACACGGGAGAATTAAAAACACTATAACCCCAAGGGCGAAGTAGAAGAAAACAAATTCCTCCGATGGAAGTTGAAAAAGGAGGATGACTGTTGCGATAGTAAGGATAAGGACAAGGATCAGAACTAGATTAAGCATTTTCACAATCTTTTGAAATTAAGAATTAAGTATAGGAATGGTAAAAAATAATGGAATGGAAGAAATTCATTTATAGTGGAGATACCAGACAAAGTAAGCAGGACAGATTCATCGCATTTAATTAAAGAGATCCTAATTTCCTTAAATCTCGAAGAATCAGATCTTATAGATTTCGAAGATTTTCATTAGATTCCTTGAATTCCGGAATTCAACCATGACTACGTCAAAAGTAAAGACGAATATCTATTAACTTATCTCAATCTTTTGTGATAGCTTCACTCGTACGCTTCAAGTAATCGAATCGTTTTATCCAAATTACTCAATGGTGATAAAACTCCATTTATCAACTCATATTCATCATGAAAACATTTTTATTGTTAGTCAGGACCACTTCACTCAAATTTTGGGACAAAATTTCTTTAACGGGTAGGTACTGTGACGACCCGAAAATTTCCGACCAAATTTAAACTTAATCTTCATACAGTTTCAACACGATATACAAAGTCTGTTAGGTTGAGTCTCTAAAAAAAAAAATTTGAACTATTCGAAATAATTAAATCCCATTTGCACGTTTATGTTTCATGATTGAATCCTGTTGTACTATAACGTTATTATTATTATTATTATTATTATTATAATTATTATTATTATTATTATTATTATTATTATTATTATTATTATTATTATTATTATTATTATTATTATTATTATTATTATTATTATTATTATTATTATTATTATTATATATTATATATTATATATGCAAGTTACATGATTACTATGTCTTTCACCACTTGTTGTATTTTGACAATCACCACACCCACACATAAATAATTTACAAATAAAAAGACAATGATTAGAATATACACCCGATCCTATGAAAATAAAAATGAATGATTTTGTTGAGATGCATCTTCATATAATTTACAATAGCATTCATGACTTGTTCCAGACTTTGTGTTCACCTCAACAACCACCACTTGCAATTATTTGTTTCTTTCTTTTCTGGCAGACCATTCCAAACCCCATTATTTTTCTGTTAGACATCTCAATCAGACCCACTATCTCTAATATATATTTACATATACATAGGATGCCTATCTATATTCATACTCGATCCATCTGTCTATCATTTTAACATATAGCAAATATAATTATTTCACTTTATCATATATCTAAAGTCTATTCTATTTATGTATCCCTACATACATATACATATGCATATGCATATAGATATAGGATCACCACCTTTATACATCATCACATTTACATGATAATCACATTTACATGATACATCCTCACATGCTAATGACCCTACCATAACTAATTGATTACCAACTACTACTACTCTTTTGTCTTTTTTTTTCTTATTCTTTTACTTCATGTGAGAAAGGAGCAAAAGTCACAGACTAAGTTATGATTTGTTTTATTTTATTATTTCCCACATGTAATTCATAGTGTATATATCTCTGTTTCCAATGGACAATCTCATATCTCATATTTATATTATTTGATCTTGATAATCTCACACATACATGCATGTGGATACAACCCATTTTTTTTCTCCTTATGCTAAGCAAGTGAAATTCTTCTGACCAAACCCGAACACTTTCATCATAATCATCACTATCTTTGATCAACATCACAACCATCATCGGTTGCTGTCCTTGTTCGAACAATACCATTAAACAACCCAACAAACACTTCTTTCATATTACTATTATCATTGTTGGTGCAGACCTATAACCACACCATAATTATAGACACCACCGTAACTATCAATCGTTATCTACTATTTGCTATCAACAAAGCTTCACTATCACTAATGAGAGATAATGATCACCACAATCAAACCACAATCTCCCATCCACCACCTTGTGCTTCCACCACCGAAACCCAAATAATCACCATAAAAGAATCCCCTCATTCTCACTCTTCTCTCTCTCTACAATTTTTTTTTTCTCTTTTACTTTTCTTCTTTTTGAATTTCTGTTGATAACCGTTAGAACCACCACCCTCTTTCATTTTTCTTTTTTCAACTCCTGTTATTCGTTACTGCAGCTGCAACCTTGGGTTCCTGTTTCTTGATTCACTTCGAAATTCATCTGCAAATACCTTCTCTTGCTGCAACAAATTTCTGTTTCGATTTCTGTAATAACACAATAATGGTAATGCTTTATACGAATGAAAAGAGAAAATAGAAAGATACTTTTTATTCTTGTGGTCGACAGGTAGGAATTCAATCACCATTTGGAATGGGGACCCATTCCTAATTAAACCGTGAACCCTTTATTATAATCCACGACATAATCATACTTCTTTATGGGCTGTTGTCTTGGGCTATTAGCAAATCCATTTGAATTCCCGTCGAAGCCCATCACTAGATATTTTTTTTTTCTGTTGAAACCCCATTCGACTTCCTGCAGATACCTATTATGCTGCAGCTGTAAATTCTATTTCTTTGTGATTTAAACGAATACGTAAATTTAGAATTATGATAATAATAAAACACAATGATATGATGGAGTTAAAGATCACATGAAGTATGGTGATGATGGGTGAAAATGAAAAAGATGAACGATGATAATGATAGGTTGGTGATAACAGTTTATATGTTTATGTATTATACATAATGAAGACGATGGTGATAATTCTTATGAGAAACGGATTAATAATGGTGATTATTTAGTGGGTCTTTGATCAATTAAAATGGAGAAGAAGACACAGATATAAATTCGGGTTGATATATATTTATGTTGCGAATTAAATCAGAAACATAATGGGTAGACGAGTGGTCTAGGATGTTTGTATTATTCGAGAGATCTCGGGTTCGAGCCCAGCTCCGAGCATTCTCTTTTTTAAGAAGGCTTTTCAAGGTAGTTTTCAATACCAAAAATTTTCATTTTCATTATTATTATTATTATTGTTATAATGATTATTATTAAAAAAAAATTTATATTATTATTAATATGTTTTTGGTTATTATTATAATTATTATAAGAATTAGTATTATTATTATTATTAAGATTATAATTATTATTATAAATAAGTATTAGTAAGTAATATCATTATTTATAATAATACGATTAGAAAGAATTAATATTGTGTTTATTATTAATAATATTATCATTTAAGTATTGTTATCATTATTATTATTATGATTAATATTATTATTTTGAAATATTAGAATTTATTATTTTACTTCATTAACATTAGTATCGTTCCTGAAATTTTGTATTATTAACTTACTTGTAATTAAAAATTATCATCATTTAAATTATAATCTTTAAAGTTTTATTACTAAAATAAGTATTAATATCATTATTATAAATATTATCATTAATATGAATTTTCAATTATTAGTATTATTATTAAAAGTTATTATCATCAATATTATTTTTATGAAAAGTATCCTTTTGTAATCCTTAAAAACAATCATTATTATTATCTGTAATATCTATATTATTATTATTAAGATAATTATAATTATGAAAATAAAAAGCTTAAAAGACATGGTTAAGATTATAAGTATAAATATTGAAGGTTATATATATATAAAAGATATAATATATACAACTTAATTATATTAATATTATTGCGTACAAAAATGAGAATATATATAAATAAATAATGAAACCTATGAATTAATAAATATAACAATTTCAACATTAATAATAATATGTAGATTTATACGAGTACAAGAATATGTTTTAATATATATACAAATGATATAGGTTCGTGAATCTGAGATCAACCCTGCATTGTTCAAATGTCGTCATATGTATTTTTACTACAAAATACAGTATTGTGAGTTTATTTGCTCCATTTTTACTCTTTATATTTTTGGGACTGAGAATACATGCGCTGTTTTTACAACTGCTTTATTAAATGCTTTTGAATTATATTTTTGAACTGCGATTACATGAAATGCTTTTATAAATGTTTGACCAGATAGACACAAGCAAAACATTCCTCGAATGAATTATTATGCAGACAGAAGTTCTATGGATTATTATTGAATTATGTGGACTTGATAATTGCCACTAATTGTTGTAAATATTTTTCCCCTAATTATTATTGCTTGGTAACCTAAGAATTAGAATCGGGTATGACCCTAATTCACGCGAATCATAAAGGTAGCTACCGGGTTTAACACCCCCACCCAGAATGTTCACTAGACGGAAGGGCTAGTGGGCGTGGTGTTTAGTACTTCGAAGTTTATATGATTATTATACAGACGAGATGTTCTGTTTTGGGGATATATTATATGCGCATTATATGTTAAGGTCGGTTACCAAGCCAAGCTATGAAAGCAATGAAAAGTGAATGTTATGTATCGAGAGAATGATTTTATACATGAAATGTCCCGTTCATATTGATTATAAACGTTCCATATTAATTGATTTCTTTACGAGGTTTTGACCTCTATATGAGACATTTTTCAAAGACTGCATTCATTTTTAAAACAACCATAACCTTTATTTTATCAATAAAGTTTTTAAAAACATTACGTAGATTATCAAATAATGATAATCTTAAATATACTGTTTACACACGACCATTACATAATGGTTTACAATAGAAATATATTACATCGACATACGTTTCTTGAATGCAGTTTTTACACAATATCATACAAACATGGACTCCAAATCTTGTCCTTATTTTAGTATGCAACAGCGGAAGCTCTTAGTATTCACCTGAGAATAAACATGCTTTAGACGTCAACAATAATGTTGGTGAGTTATAGGTTTAACCTATATATATCAAATCGTTACAATAGATCACAAGATTTCATATTTCAATACACATCCCATACATAGAGATAAAAATCATTCATATGGTGAACACCTGGTAACCGACATTAACAAGATGCATATGTAAGAATATCCCCATCATTCCGGGACACCCTTCGGATATGATATAAATTTCGAAGTACTAAAGCATCCGTTACTTTGGATGGAGTTTTTTAGGCCTAATAGATCTATCTTTAGGATTCGCGTCAATTAGGGTGTATGTTCCCTAATTCTTATATTACCAGACTTAATAAAAAGGGGCATATTCGATTTCGATAATTCAACCATAGAATGTAGTTTCACGTACTTGTGTATATTTTGTAAATCAATTATAAAACCTGCATGTATTCTCAACCCAAAAATATTAGATTTTAAAAGTGGGACTATAACTCACTTTCACAGATATTTCCTTCCTCGGAAATAAGACTTGGCCACGGATCGATTCAAAAACCTATACAAATTTGTACATATATATGAAAGTATGATCAAAATATAATTACAACCATTTTTATTATATTTTAAAGATTTGAGTGTATTAAGTCAGCTGTCCTCGTTAGTAACCTACAACTAGTTGTCCACAGTTAGATGTACAGAAATAAATCGATATATATATTATCTTGAATCAATCCACGACCCAGTGTATATACATCTCAGGCTAAATCACAACTCAAAGTATATATATATTTTTGGAATCAACCTCAACCCTGTATAGCTAACTCCAACATTACTGCATATAGAGTGTCTATGGTTGTTCCAAATAATATATATACATGGGTCGATATGATATGTCAAAACATTTGCATACGTGTCTATGGTATCCCAAGATTACATAATATATTAGAATATATGTATAATACAATATAAGTTAGCTAGGATATGATTTGTATAGATTTGTTAAACATTTCCCGTAGCTAAAAAGATCAAAAAATATCCAATCTTGTTTTACCCATAACTTCTTCATTTTAAATCCTTTTGGAGTGAATCAAATTGCTATGGTTTCATATTGAACTTTAATTTAAGAATCCAAACAGAAAAAGTATAGGTTTATAGTCAGAAATTTAAGTTACATGTCAATTACTAAAGAGGTAGTCATTTCCGTCGAAAGAACGACATCTTGATGACCATTTTGAAAAACATACTTTCACTTTGAGTTTAACCAAGATTTTTGGATATAGTTTCTTGTTCATATGAAAAATCATTTTCCCAGAAGAACAACTTTTAAATCAAATTTTATCATAGTTTTTAGTTATCCAAACCAAAACAGCCCCCGGTTTCACTACGACGGCGTATATCCGATTTTATGGTGTTCATTGTGTTTCCAGGTTTTAAATCATTAAGTTAGCATATCATATAGATATAGAACATGTGTTTAGTTGATTTTAAAAGTCAAGTTAGAAGGATTAACTTTTTTTTACGAACAAGTTTAGAATTAACTAAACTATGTTCTAGTGATTACAAGTTTAAACCTTCGAATAAGATAGCTTTATATGTATGAATCGAATGATGTTATGAACATCATTACTACCTCAAGTTTTCTGGATAAAACTACTGGAAATGAGAAAAATGGATCTAGCTTCAAAGGATCCTTGGATGGCTTGAAAGTTCTTGAAGCAGAATCATGACACGAAAACAGTTCAAGTAAGATTTTTACTCGAAATAAGATTGTTATATTTGTAGAAATTGAATCAAAATTTTAATATGAATATTACCTTGAATTATAAAGATAACCTACTATAAATAACAAAGGTTCCTTGATCTTAGATGATTAATTGGAATGGATTAGAAAGCTTGGAAGTAAACTTGCAAACTTGGTAGTATTCTTGATTTTTATAAAACTATACTTACGGAATTTATGAAGAACACTTAGAACTTGAAGATGGAACTTGAGAGAGATCAATTAGATGAAGAAAATTGAAGAATGAAAGTGTTTGTAGGTGTTTTTGGTTGTTGGTATATGGATTAGATATAAAGGATATGTAATTTTGTTTTCATGTAAATAAGTCATGAATGATTACTAATATTTTTGTAATTTTATGAGAAATTTCATGCTAGTTGCCAAATGATGGTTCCCACATGTGTTAGGTGACACACATGGGCTGCTAAGAGCTGATCATTGGAGTGTATATACCAATAGTACATACATCTAAAAGCTGTGTATTGTACGAGTACGAATACGGGTGCATACGAGTAGAATTGTTGATGAAACTGAACGAGGATGTAATTGTAAGCATTTTTGTTAAGTAGAATTACTTTGATATGTGTCTTAAAGTCTTTCAAAAGTGTAAGAATACATATCAAAACACAACATGTATATACATTCTAATGGAGTCGTTAAGTCTTCGTTAGTCGTTACATGTAAGTGTTGTTTTGAAACCTTTAAGTTAACGATCTTAATTAATGTTGTTAACCCAATGTTTATTATATCAAAAGAGATGTTAAATTATTATATTGTCATGATATTATGATGTATGAATATCTCTTAATATGATATATGTAGCGACCCGACAAAATCGTCATTGGCGGTGCCGTCTACTTAGGTCCCGTTGCGTGGTCATAGTCTCTATATGAGACGCGTTTGACCAAAATCATGTCGCATTCATTTGAAATGTACAAAACTTACAAAGTTTAGTTTACAAAACGGTTCGACAACAAGTTTAAGTTTACAAAAGTTATAAAGTGTAAATGAAATAACTTGCGACATAATTAGTTTAAAATCACGGTTTGCTATAAATAGCAAAAGTATGTAAGCTCTAAGTTTGAATCCAAAAGTGCTATCCCTAGCGTATGGATGTATACTTGACTCCAAGCAAGTAATCAAAGTGCGCGGAAGCATAAATCAAGTAGCCAAGTATGAACCTGAGAAACATATAGAAAACTGTCAACGAAAAACGTTGGTGAAATCATAGATGTAGTAATAAACGTTATTTTTGAATCACAAGATTTAGTATTTCCATAAAATTGATCATCCAAAAGTTGCATTCCAAAAGTTTGTTCGCGAGCACCCAATTATCAAGACTTAACGTTTCCTTCCATAGAACCCCATGACAATAGTGTTAGAACATACACTGTTTCTCAAAAATATATTTCATCCGTAGAAGGTAGCGAACCGTCCGAAATGAGGGTTTGTCAAACCCGTATGGCCACACAATATAAGTTCTCGCTTACACCCTGCAAGTGTAACTAATGATAATCGAATTGAGGATTTTTGTTCTAACTCGCTGTGGAATGTTTGTTTCATCGTACTTGTGTTCAAAGTATAAAAGTAAGTAGTACAAAATGTAACAAAGTATATGTTTCTCAGCCCACAATCTAAAAGTATAAAAAGTTGTTGAAAAGGTGAGACTATGATCTCACCTCGAGTGCAAGAGTATAATAGTACTTCACAAGTAACGTACGCAAGAACGAATGCTAGTCTTGACCTAAACAAATAGGTTTGTATCAATATCGGTAAACACGGTCGGTCAAAGTGTTCAATTAGTCCTATGGCTCGTTACGACTCGATTAAGTAGCATGTGAATCAAATTATCACGTTTCATGCAAGATACAAGTATAGAAGCGAGTTAGAAAGATTGTATAAGTATTCGGTTAAGTTTGGCTAAAAGTCAAACTTGGTCGGGTCAAAGTCAACGAAAAGGTCAACACGTTCGGGTCGGGTCCCGAACTATTTTCCTGAGGTTTTTAATCATATATAAGCATGTTGGTCAAGTTTCATGTTAATCGGAGGTGCGTAGCATAGTTAGAATTAAACGAAAAACGACAATTTTGGACAGCCCCTGATAGTTCATCTAGACGGCGTCCAAAATGGCTGGATGGCGTCCAGTATTGAAGGCCTGGATGGCATCCAAAAGGCTGGACGGCGTCCAAGTCTGAAGGGCTGGACGGCGTCCAAGAATCTGGACGGCGTCCAGATCTGTATCCAGGCCCTGTTTTGCTGCAACAAAGAAATGCACGAACCAAAACTCAAACAATCCCAATTTATGACCCGCAAATAATCAAAACATGTATCCTATATCATCGGGAAGGTATTTTGACAAAGGATACAATTAACCACATATCATCAATCGAGTTTATCATTTACAACAACAAAAACCTCGTCAAGATATCGTTAAATGTTCATAATCAAAGTCTCAAGTTCGCAAAATGCATTTCATGATTCGGGAATCCAATTTATACATATGATATGCCGTTTTGAAGGTAACGAAACATACAATACAACTAAACACTTACTAACAATGTTTAATGGCATTCAAATCATCAAAAGTCCATTTTAAGATCTATCAAACCCTAGCCAAGAATCACAAAATCAATAATCATGTTAGTGATGTTTTTCCAAATCAACCTACACACCAAATTGAAGCTAGTGATACTAGTAACACAATTAAAACATGAACTTTAACAATTTAACAACATTAACTCATCCAAAATCAAAGATTAAGCACACCCATTTCAATTGTTCATACTTGTTACTCAAAACAACAAATCGAGCAAGTAAATCATATATTCATGCTAGACACGAGCCATAGACACTAACTAACACCATTTCAAATCAAAAACACGAATTTAGAGAAATCTAGAGTTTTAGAAATGTTACCCAAACGAAATGAAGTTGGTATCAAATTGTAGAGGATGAAGAGAGGATTCCAAATACGTAATTTGTTTTGATGTTGGCCTCCTAGATCGAATTTAGATGATGAATGATTGAATTGGGTAAATGTGTGTGTGTTCTTGCTAGAGAGAAAGAGAGAGAGATGGGGATTATTGAATGGTGGTGATTGGGGTGGACTAGTTGACCTAGTCAACTAGTTTGCCCCGTGTCAATTTTAGTCCCTCGAGTTTAGAAGCGGGTGCGGGATTTTACCGAACGAATATTTTGAAAACGCTCGAGTAAACGAGTGATGTTATAATTAAGTAACGGAAATATTATGAACGTTAGTCAACGGAAACTACGAATTTAGATAACGGAAGATATTATCTAAAAAAAAAAGACGGTCGTTAAAATAATTTAACGGAAAAATGCGGGATGTTACAATATATACATTAAAATATCGTTACAACGATAATCGTTACATATAAGTCTCGTTTCGTAATTCTTGAGATAGTAGTCTTGTTTTTACATATGTAGTTCATTGTTAACACACTTAATGATATATTTAAATATCATTTTATCATGATAAATATAGTGTATCAATATCTTCATATGATATATATTTATTTAGTAGACGTTATCATAACGATAATCATTATATATATCATTTCGAGTTTCTTAACTTAGTAATCTCATTTCTTATGTATATCACACATTGTTAATATACTTAGTGAGATACTTACTCATCATAATCTTATGTCAACCATATATATATGTCTATATATACCACAACATGTAGTTTTTACAATTTTGTAAAGTTCGTGAATCGCCAGTCAACTTGGGTGATCAATTGTCTATATGAAACTTATTTCATTTAATCAAGTCTTAACAAGTTTGATTGCTTAACACGTTGGAAACATTTAGTCATGTAAATATCAATCTCAATTAATATATATAAACATGGAAAAGTTCGAGTCACTACAGTACCTACCCGTTAAATAAATTTCGTCCCGAAATTTTAAGCTGTTGAAGGTGTTGACGAATCTTCTGGAAATAGATGCGGGTATTTCTTCTTCATCTGATCTTCATGCTCCCAGGTGAACTCGGGTCCTCTACGAGCATTCCATCGAACCTTAACAATCGGTATCTTGTTTTGCTTAAGTCTCTTAACCTCACGATCCATTATTTCGACGGGTTCTTCAATGAATTTAAGCTTTTCATTGATTTGGATTTCGTCCAACAGAATAGTGAGATCTTCTTTAGCAAAACATTTCTTCAAATTCGAGACGTGGAAAGTGTTATGTACAGCCGCGAGTTGTTGAGGTAGCTCCAGTTGGTAAGCTACTGGTCCGACGCGATCTATAATCTTGAATGGTCCAATGTACCTTGGATTTAGTTTCCCCCGTTTACCAAATCGAACAACGCCTTTCCAAGGTGAAACCTTAAGCATGACCATTTCTCCAATTTCAAACTCTATATCTTTTCTTTTACTGTCCGAGTAGATCTTTTGTCGACTCTGGGCGGTTTTCAATCGTTGTTGAATTTGGATGATTTTCTCGGTAGTTTCTTGTATTATCTCCGGACCTGTAATCTGTCTGTCCCCCACTTCATTCCAACAAATCGAAGACCTGCACTTTCTACCATAAAGTGCCTCAAACGGCGCCATCTCAATACTAGAATGATAACCGTTGTTGTAGGAAAATTCTGCTAACGGTAGGTGTCGATCCCAACTGTTTCCGAAATCAATAACACATGCTCGTAGGATGTCTTCAAGCGTTTGTATCATCCTTTCGCTCTACCCATCAGTTTATGGATGATAAGCAGTACTCATGTCTAGACGAGTCCCCAATGCTTGTTGCAACGTCTGCCAGAACCTTGAAAAAAATCTACCATCCCTATCAGAGATAATAGAGACGGGTATTCCATGTCTGGAGACAACCTCCTTCAAATACAATCCCGCCAACTTCTCCATTTTGTCATCTTCTCTCATTGGCAGGAAGTGTGCTGACTTGGTGAGACGATCAACTATTACCCAAATAGTATCATAACCACTTGCAGTCCTTGGCAATTTAGTAATGAAATCCATGGTAATGTTTTCCCATTTCCATTCCGGGATTTCAGGTTGTTGTAGTAGACCTGATGGTTTCTGATGTTCAGCTTTGACCTTTGAACACGTCAAACATTCTCCTACATATTTAGCAATATCGGCTTTCATACCCGGCCACCAAAAGTGTTTCTTGAGATCTTTATACATCTTCCCCGCTCCGGGATGTATTGAATATCTGGTTTTATGTGCTTCTTTAAGTACCATTTCTCTCACATCTCCAAACCTTGGTACCCAAATTCTATCAGCCCTATATCGGGTTCCGTCTTCCCAAATATTAAGATGTTTCTCTGATCCTTTGGGTATCTCATTCTTCAACTTTCCTTCTTTTACAACCCCCTGTTGCGCCTCCTTTATTTGAGTAGTAAGGTTAGTACGAATAATTATATTCATAGCTTTTACCCGTATAGGTTCTCTGTCCTTTCTACTCAAAGCGTCGGCTACCACATTCACCTTCCCCGGGTGGTATCAAATCTCAAAATCATAATCATTCAACAGTTCAATCCACCTGTGTTGTCTCAAATTCAGTGTGATGACCCGGGAATTTCCGATCAAATTTAAACTTAATCTTTTATGATTCCGACACGATAAGCAAAGTCTGTAATGTTGAGTCTCGAAAATTTTGGAACGGTTACATGAATGCATTTGTCCTTTTGACCATTCCCGACGATTCACGAATAATTGTTGTAAATAAATATATGTGTATATATATTTTATATTAATGTATGTATTGAAAATAATAAAAGATAATTGATCATTAGAATTAAATATGTAAAATAATATATAGTATATTAAGACTATTATTAAAAAGAATCTATATATAAACATATATGATTACTATGCATAGTTGGTAATATGTGTATATTGTATATTGTATTATATATATATAAAAGATATAAATATTATGTGTTGTAATTTATAATATCTATTTCTAATATGAAATAATATAATATAGTAAATAGATATATAATAATTACATATATAAAATATTATTAATGTATTCATATTTACATATATAATATATGATGTAACTAATATCCAAATAAAATTACATAATAACATTTATATATATAAAATGTATAGATATTAAATATTCAGTATATGTTATTGATAATGCTAAAAACGAACATATATTTCATAGCATTATTCCCCAAGAAAGACAAGCTTTTAGTTGCAA
The DNA here is from genome assembly GCF_046630445.1 of Rutidosis leptorrhynchoides. Taxonomy (NCBI): domain Eukaryota; kingdom Viridiplantae; phylum Streptophyta; class Magnoliopsida; order Asterales; family Asteraceae; genus Rutidosis; species Rutidosis leptorrhynchoides. The sequence goes on from NC_092336.1 coordinate 344,838,080, forward strand.
TTGTTCTATTTACAAGTGATATTCGTTTAAATATTAAAAGGTGAAGACAAAAGATAGATTCGACGAATTGAAGACGCAAAGGTCCAAAAAGCTCAAAAGTACAAAATACAATCAAAGAGGTTCCAATTATTGATAAGAAACGTCTCGAAATTACAAGAGTACAAGATTCAAAACGTAAAGTACAAGATATTAAATTGCACGCAAGGACGTTCGAAAATCCGGAACCGGGACCAGAGTCAACTCTCAACGCTCGACGCAACGGACTAAAAATTACAAGTTAACTATGTATATAAATATAATATAATATAATATATAATTAATTCTAAAAATTAATATATATATTATAATATATTTATAAAACGTCGGCAAATTAAAAGACAAACCTTTGTAAGCTGGAATTACGAACTCCACGAGTTGCGGAGTATGGAGGCCAAAAATGCCGCGACTCGCGGAGCAGCCAAATACGAAAATCCCTATAAAACCCAACGAATTCTGATCATTTTTATCATCCAATATATCAATCTCTCTATATCTATACGTAATATTTATATTTATATTTATATTTTAATTTTAATTTTAATTTTAAATCCTAATAATAAAGGTATGTTAGCGAATGTTGTAAGGGTGTAAGTCAAAATTCTGTCCGTGTAACGCTACGCTATTTTTAATCATTGTAAGTTATGTTCAACCTTTTTAATTTAATGTCTCGTAGCTAAGTTATTATTATGCTTATTTAAAACGAAGTAATCATGATGTTGGGCTAATTACTAAAATTGGGTAATTGAGCTTTGTACCATAATTGGGGTTTGGACAAAAGAACGACACTTGTGGAAATTAGACTATGGGCTATTAATGGGCTTTATATTTTTTTAACTAAATGATAGTTTGTTAATTTTAATATAAAGATTTACAATTGGACGTCCCTATAAATAACCATATATACTCGATCGGACACGATGGGCGGGATATTTATATGTATGAATAATCGTTCATTTAACCGGACACGGGAATGGATTAATAGCCACTAGAATTATTAAAACAGGGGTGAAATTATGTACAAGGACACTTGGCATAATTGTTAACAAAGTATTAAAACCTTGAGTTACACTCAGTCGACATCCTGGTGTAATTATTAAACAAAGTATTAAAATCTTGTTACAGTTTAAGTCCCCAATTAGTTGGAATATTTAACTTCGGGTATAAGGATAATTTGACGAGGACACTCGCACTTTATATTTATGACTGATGGACTGTTATGGACAAAAACCAGACAGACATATTAAATAATCCAGGTCAAAGGACAATTAACCCATGGGCATAAAACTAAAATCAACACGTCAAACATCATGATTACGGAAGTTTAAATAAGCATAATTCTTTTATTTCATATTTAATTTCCTTTATTTTATATTTAATTGCACTTCTAATTATCGCATTTTTATTGTTATTGTATTTAATTGCACTTTTAATTATCGTACTTTTTAATTATCGCAAGTTTATTTTATTGCACTTTCATTTATCGCAATTTCATTATCGTTATTTACTTTACGCTTTAAATTAAGTCTTGTATTTATTTATTATTTTACATTTGGTTTTAACTGCGAATAAAGTTTTAAAATCGACAAACCGGTCATTAAACGGTAAAAACCCCCCTTTATAATAATAATATTACTTATATATATATTTGTATTTTTATAAAAGTAAACTAATATAGCGTTAAGCTTTGTTTAAAGATTTTCCCTGTGGAACGAACCGGACTTACTAAAAACTACACTACTGTACGATTAGGTACACTGCCTATAAGTGTTGTAGCAAGGTTTAAGTATATCAATTCTATAAATAAATAAATATCTTGTGTAAAATTGTATCGTATTTAATAGTATTTCCTTGTAAAATATAAAGCTATTTTATATACACCTCGCACGACATCAAGTATATTTTTGGCGCCGCTGCCGGGGACAATCTAGCTTAAAAGCAGGAAGCGTAACGCTCAATTTTTAAAAAAAAAAGAAAAAAAAAAGGTTTTTATTTTTAGTTTACTTTTATTAAAATTCACTTTTGTAAAAATTCGTTTTTAATTATTCGAAAACATAAAAAGAATACAAATATATAAATATTTTTAAGAATTTGTTAAATATTTAAGTTTTGTAAAGTTTCTTTATTTTTATTTTATAAAAATATAAATTTTATTTAAATATTTTGTTTTTATTAAAACATAAAAAAAAGTCGAATTAAATCCTGCACCTGAGTTGAATTTTGGAACCCCGCGACTCGCGGAGTTTGCAGCTTCGAATACCGCAACTCGCGGAGCAGCCCTGACACACGTGACAGAAACCCTAATCAGCATTAATTACGAAGTAATTATTAATTATTATTATTATTAACCCTAAATTACTTATTATTATAATTAGTTTTAAGTTTCTTTTTATTTAATTTATATATTTAGTTAAATTAGTTTAATGAAAATATATAATTAATAGTTTAATAAAATAAATAATATTTTTATAAAAATTGCAATTTTCCAAACTTTTTGTATATTTTTATATTTTGTCCCTTTTTAATTGTTTTAGCGTAATATTTGTATTTTTCGCTAGTTTTAAGTTTTAAACTTAGTTTTTGCCATAGTTATTTTTTACTTCTAGATTTTTAGGCTTCGCCGTAAAATTCTTTAAGTGCTTTTTATTTAGACTAAGATTTAGTTGCTTTAGAATTTTGCGACGCCTTTTTAAGTTTTAATACCTTTTTAAGTTATTTCCATTTGGGATATAGTTTTACTTGTAAACTTTAATATTTTTAGACGCCTTTTACTTATGTATCAATTATCATTCCAATTAGTAATCTCAATTTGCGATTATAATTTTAAGTTAGTGATAGTAATAAGGTTGGGTTAGTCGAGTGTTTTTAAGTTCTATAAGTCACTCTTTTACTTTCTTATTTTTATTTTTCGATCTTTTTCCGACGCACTCTTTTTCTTTCTTATTTCTCGCTATTCTAGTTTTTAGGACATAGATTTTTATTCTACTTCTTATCTAAATTTCTTAAAATTACGAAAATTTATTTTAAGTGGTTAAATTGATAGACATCAAAATTTTCTGGTTCGTAGTAATAGTTGGATTTGTACGTGGACCGGGTTATTGGAGCCAAACAGTCCTCAATTATATTGAGAACAAACGAATCCTGCCCCTCTGCTGAATCTTTTGCCTATTCGAAACGTGGGCAAAATCAGAAAAGTCTATTAATTGGATAACTTATATAATTTTTCTTTCCTTTAAAAAAAAAAACTAATAGGATATTCAGTGAATGCATCGAGCAAGACGTTCACCACCTTGTGTACGTTCACCACCTGTAACTAGATCAAGACATTTAGCAAATATTACCGCCGTTGATTTTTCTTTAGAATCGTCATCCAGTCGACCAAGTACTCCAGTTCAAATTTCCGATAATCCATTTTTTGAACCCGACCTCACAATTGAGAATCCGAAGAATATTCAGGGACGATTCATAGATCCTGAACCACTAAACTTTCCTCCGGAACCAACAATCATTCAAACAGAGATTGTTGAGGAACGAACCATTAAATCAGAATCCTCTAGTGATTCCGATTCAACAAATTCAATTATGGAGAATCTGGAACCTTTAAGTATGGAAGACCGAATGAGAGCTAAACGCACTGGCCAAGGTCACGCAATTACTCACCCTGACATTAATGCGCCAGATTATGAAATCAAAGGACAAATTATACATATGGTGACTAATCAATACCAATTTAGTGGTGCGCCGAAGGAAGATCCAAATGAACATCTTCGTACCTTTAATAGAATCTGCACTCTATTTAAAATCCGGGAAGTGGAGGATGAACAGATATATCTCATGTTATTTCCCTGGACTTTAAAGGGAGAAGCCAAAGATTGGTTGGAATCGTTACCTGAAGGGGCGATTGATACATGGGATGTTTTAGTTGAAAATTTTCTTAAACAATTCTTTCCGGCATCTAAAGCCGTAAGACTTCAAGGAGAAATTGTTACGTTCACACGGAAGCCAAATGAAACTCTATATGAGGCGTGGACAAGATTTGGAAAGTTATTAAGAGGATGTCCGCAACATGGTTTAGACACCTGTCAAATAGTACAAATATTCTACCAAGGATGCGACATCACTACAAGGAAAGACATCGATATAGCAGCTGGTGGTTCTATTATGAAAAAAACAGAAACTGATGCTTACAAAATTATTGATAACACTGCTTCCCACTCACATGAGTGGCACCAAGAAAAAGATATCGTTAGATCATCTAAAGCAGCTAGAGCCGATTCTAGCCATGACTTAGATTCCATTTTCGCAAAGATAGATGCTGTCGAGAGACGAATGGAAACGATGACTAAGGATATTCACTCAATACGAATTAGTTGTGAGCAGTGTGGAGGACCACATTTGACAAAAGATTGTCTCAGTATTGAATTAACAATGGAACAAAGAGAGAATTTTTCATACATAAACCAAAGGCCTGGAAATAATTATCAGAATAATTATCAACCGCCAAGACCGATTTACAATCCAAACCAGAACTATAACCGAAATATTCCATACAACAACCAACAAGGTCCTAGCAATCAACAAGTATCCAATAATACTTACAACCAGCAAAGACCTAATTTTCAAAACAAACCACAACCCGATGATAAAAAGCCGAATTTAGAAGATATGATGACGAAGCTAGTTGAAACTCAAACGCAGTTTTTCACATCTCAAAAACAAACAAATGAACAAAATGCTCAAGTATTTAGAAATCAACAAGCTTCTATTTAAAATTTGGAACAAGAAGTAAGTAACCTAGCAAGGTTAATAGGTGAAAGAAAACCGGGAAGTTTACCTAGTGATACAAATGCTAACCCCCGGAATGAAACAGCTAAAGCCATTACCACAAGAAGTGGTACAACACTTAAACCACCTGAAATACCTGTAACTTCTGATGAAGCTATTCCTACTCCACAAGAACCACAACCTGAACAAGATAAGGAAACAGAACCGGTAGTTGAAAAGGTTAATGAAGATAACACAGTTAAGGCTAAACCTTATGTTAAACCATACCAACCACCACTTCCTTACCCGAGTAAAATGAAGAAAGAGAAACTTGAAGCCGAGCAATCCAAATTCTTTGATATGTTTAAACAGATAAATGTAAATCTTCCTTTCATTGATGTGATTTCAGGAATGCCTAGATTTCAGGAATCCCTTACCTTTCATTGATCAAATGTTGGAAAGATTAGCCGGAAATAGTTACTATTGTTTTCTAGATGGATTTTCCGGATATTTTCAAATTCTAATAGCACCCGAGGATCAAGAGAAAACCACATTCACGTGCCCTTATGGTACTTTTGCTTACAAACGCATGCCATTTGGACTTTGCAACGCCCCTGCAACCTTTCAAAGGTGTATGATGGCAATTTTTCACTACATGATAGAAGAATGCATGGAAGTTTTCATGGATGACTTTTCAGTCTTCGGTGATACATTTGAATCATGTCTAATTAATCTGGAACGAATGCTTATTAGATGCGAACAATCAAATCTAGTACTTAATTGGGAGAAATGCCATTTCATGGTTAAAGAAGGCATCGTTCTTGGACATAAAATCTCAAAAGAAGGAATTGAAGTGGATAGAGCTAAAGTAGATGTAATTGCTAAACTTCCACATCCCACCAATGTTAGAGGAGTTAGGAGTTTTCTAGGGCATGCCGGTTTTTACCGACGTTTCATAAAAGATTTTTCTAAAATTGCCACTCCTATGAATAAACTCCTAGAAAAGGATGCTCCATTCATCTTTTCAGATGAATGTATCAAATCTTTTAATATTCTTAAAGAGAAACTCACTAATGCGCCGATCGTGATAACACCAAATTGGAATCTACCATTTGAATTAATGTGTGATGCAAGTGATTTTGCAATGGGAGCCGTTTTAGGACAAAGGATTGAAAAACGATTTCAACCTATATATTATGCTAGTAAGACGTTACAAGGAGCACAAACAAATTATACAACTACTGAAAAAGAACTCCTTGCTATTGTCTTTGCTTTTGACAAATTTCGATCATATCTCGTTCTAGCTAAAACGGTGGTCTATACCGACCATTCTGCTCTTAGATACCTATTTTCGAAACAAGATGCTAAACCAAGATTAATCCGTTGGATCTTACTCTTACAAGAGTTCGATATTGAAATTCGAGATAAAAGAGGAGCAGAAAATCTCGCCGCTGATCATCTTTCTCGTCTTGAAAATCCCGAATTAGAAGTTCTAAATGAATCGGCCATACAAGACAACTTTCCTGATGAATATCTATTGAAGATAGATTATAATGAAATTCCATGGTTTGCAGACTATGCAAACTATTTAGTATGTGGATTCCTTGAAAAAGGATTATCGTACCAAAAACGAAAGAAATTCTTCAGTGATATAAAACACTATTTCTGGGAAGATCCACATCTGTTTAAAAGTTGTCCCGATGGAATAGTACGCCGATGTGTATTCGGAGATGAAGCTAGTAAAATTTTAAACCATTGTCACACAGGACCAACAGGAGGGCATTATGGGCCTCAACTAACAGCAAGAAAAGTTTATGATGCTAGATTCTATTGGCCTACAATTTACAAAGACGCACACCTTCTTTGCAAATCCTGTGATGCTTGTCAAAGGGCCGGAAAAATAAGTCAACGTGATGAAATGCCACAAAATGTCATCCAAGTATGTGAAGTATTTTACATTTGGGGTATTGACTTTATGGGTCCATTTCCAAAATCTCATAATAATCTCTATATTCTCGTAGCCATTGATTATGTATCTAAATGGGCGGAAGCACAAGCTTTCCCAACTAACGATGCACGAGTTGTAATCAACTTTTTAAAAAGTCTTTTTGCAAGGTTTGGAACACCGAAAGCTTTAATAAGTGATCGGGGAACTCATTTCTGTAATAATCAACTTGAGAAAGTTCTTAAAAGATATGGAGTAACTCATAAAATCTCCACCGCATATCATCCACAAACAAGTGGACAAGTTGAAAATACCAACCGAGCTTTAAAACGTATTCTAGAGAAAACCGTAGGATCAAATCCGAAGGAATGGTCCATTAAATTGGAGGATGCACTCTGGGCTTTTAGAACAGCCTACAAAACTTCAATTGGAACCACACCTTTTAGACTTGTTTATGGAAAAGCATGTCATCTTTCTGTAGAAATTGAACACAAAACATTTTGGGCTTTGAAGACATGTAATCTTGATATACATGAAGCTGGACGTCTACGATTAAGTCAACTAAACGAATTAGAAGAATTAAGACATGAAGCATACGAAAATTCGTTAATCTATAAAGAAAGAACGAAGAAATGGCATGATAAAAGAATCAGAAGTTTAAAAGAATTTAAAGAAGGAGACAGAGTTCTTCTTTTCAATTCACGATTCAAGCTATTTCCTGGAAAATTGAAATTAAGATGGTCTGGACCATTCATAGTCAAAAGAGTTTTCCCATACGGAACGATAGAATTAATAAATTCAAATGGGTTTGAATTTAAAGTTAATGGTCACAGAGTTAAACACTACATAGATAGTCCGATGGAATTCGATAATGAAGTTAATCACAATTTCGATACCACAGCTAACTAAGTGTGGGAAGAATCAAGTCTTTAAAGGATAATATGTATTTCTGTTAGAGTTAGATTGTCTGTTATTGTGTAGTTCTCGAAAATGGAACCCGAATGGTCTTTCCCTAGCAGACCCTAAAGAACTAGTCTTCTACCCCCATTCTGAATTTTTATTTTTTTAGGAAATGAAGACTGCCTGTGAACTAAACCATGGTCTAATGCTACACGCTTTGATCACTAAACGTAATAATGACACACTACCGAGTGAAATAGTATCAGTAATCAAAGAAAGATTGGACGGAGTAAGAAAAGAATCCAGATGCGAAGATAATAAGTTACAATTTGGTAAAGGAAAATCAAAATCCGTAGCGAAAAGAAGAGCACGACACCTAGAAAGATATCACAAATGCGAAAAATGGTCACATGGAGGTAAATGTTCAAATAATCAAACCTATTCAAATACCGAATTTGTTACTTTATGCAGAGACAGACCGTTCATATGTTTAGAAGAAAAAACACTGAATGCTCGAGGTTACGCCTATGTAGCCATGGAAAACCAATTAAACCGACTATCTTATGAATGGAATAGATCATATAACTAAGAATACTATCTCACAGGTAAGTCTGTACAGTTTTTATTTTTATTTTTATTTTTAACCTTTTGATAATAAACGCTAATTTGTTTGCTATAAAGTATTAAATTGGTATTGAATAAAATTAGGTTTGGCGACCGAAATTATTGATATCATACAAAAATTTATTACATCACTGCGAAATTTAACGTTTATTCTTAAGGTATAAATATCTTTAATCAATCAACCCAAAATATTTCAAAAATTCGTCATGAGTTAAATTAGGTCATGGAACTGAAATTACTTTACCGAAAAGAGGGACGTATATTTTTGATAATATTTGATTGATTAAAGTGGGATAAAAAGCAAATAAAAAAAAAGATTTTTAATTTTATTTTTACCATGTTTTTAAAATTAATATATAAATCTTAAATTAATATTGTAAACTTTGTAAAAACAATATATTTAAAATTGTAAATATTTGAAAAATATAATATAAGTTTGGTGTGATTTTATAATATGAATTTTTAAATTAAGTTTGGTGTGAATTTTTAATTTTTAAAATAAGAATTTTTAATTTTATGCATTTCAAATTTTAAGTTTGGTGTGAATTTTTAATATTAATTTTGAATTTTATGTATTTTTATTTTAAGTTTGGTGTGAATTTTTAATATTAATTTTGAATTTTATGTATTTTTATTTTAAGTTTAGTGTGAATTTAAAAACAAAAATTTACTTTATCTCATTAAGTTAAAAATATGATTTTTAAAAGTCGTCGTAAGTTGAAGACTAGGTCGTTGAACCGAAATTGCTTTACCCGAGGGAGAGACGAGAACTTTTATTATCATTATTTTTAATCTTATTGAATTAAAGTATGCCAAAAACATTAAAAAAATCCAAAAATCTTAGCTTTTAAAACAATCGCTACAAAAAGACAAATTTTAAAATTTTGTCGAAGGATGGACTAGGACATCGATCCGAAACGACCTCGTCCTAAATAACAAGGGAAACAAAATTTTAAAATTAATTACTTAATTTTTTTAATTAGTATAAGATGTTTAAAAAAAAATATAAAATACAAACTCCACGACTCGCGGAGTTTGAAGGGTCAAACACCGCGACTCGCGGAGGGACCAAAATACAGGAAAAAAATAAAACGCCAAAACTGATCAGTTGAACATCCTAATACGACAAAAACTACGAAAATAACCCGAAAAAACCCGAAAAATACACACCAAATTCGCAATTTTTGACCGATAATCATCAAATCTTTTACTAAATCATGTTGAGAAGGATGCTATCAAGGAATTACTCAAGAAAAATGGTAAATTTCTACACCTAAACATCATTTAATCCGAAAATTAGTGTTCTTGATTAATTTTATACCCAATTCGATTTTGATACTTTTTAGTGTAATTATGCTTAAATTTCTTATGTATTATGCTTGTATAACCTAGATTGATGCTATTTAACATGATTAGGAGCCTTAAACTTCAAATTTTGAGTAATCTAGGGTTTGTGTTCTTGAGCAATTTGGGGCTTTTTGATATAAACAGGTTATGGACGATTTTTGTCATGAATTGTTGCTAAATTAAGTAGTGTAACATGTTTAGATAGTTAAATGATCCAAACTTTGAGCCTAAACATGATTTTGAGAATTAAAGTGGACTTTTTCAAGTCTAAAAATTCATGAACTTGATTTTTGAGAGATAATGCCATTTGAAACTTGTTTAATTGCTAGTGATGATTATTTTGACATGTTATTTGAGTTGAATGCTTATGAACTTGACGAACATTTTCGTATATGCTTATTTGAAAAAGTGTAGATTTGATGAAAATATGAAAATGAGCTTAAGTTTGATATAAATTGATCATGTCATTGTAATTATTTTGATTGATGATTTTGCTGACACTAATGCATATTTGGATGCACAAAAATTGTGTTTGATGTGTTTTGCAGACTGAAAGGGGTGAATCTTCATCCCAAGCTCGCAATGCTCCTGCTGAGAATACGGAACAACAGGAGGTGGATAACTACTACAAACAAGATATACCTCATCCAGTCATGACATTTTCTGATATGCACTTGGAAGATTTGCACCCGAACCTGAGATTTGACAGACTTTGGATAGATTATCCAAAATACCAAAGGGGTTTGCATACTCTTCATTCTAAAGTTGTTGAAGTACCTAGGGTCATAGAATGGGGACCATTAGAAGCTGTAGAATTGTCCGGGCCAATTAGGGAATTACTTGCACAGAGGTATGGTAATTCTATTTTTAACGATTGGGTACGATTATTCAACATGCGTAGACCTGTATATAAAGTATGGTGTGAAGAATTATTGTGTAGTATAGAATTAAATGATCGGGTAGCTAGTTTAACCGATCGATCTTTTATTAGATTTTTGTTAGGAGGTTCGATGCGCCACATGTCTTTACTAGACATGGCTCGGGCTTTACGTATATATACGCCTGAGGAGTTAGCATCTGCCGATTGTAGAGGGTTGATATTGAACGGTAGGAATATAGACGAAAATTTTGATACGCATGGTGTATGGAGTCAAATGACTAGCCATCACTGATTCAAAGGGGGAAATTACTCTTATTTGGATATAGATAGAGCAGAGTTAAGAGTAATTCATAGGTTTTTAGCTAATTTGATTACACAAAGAGGTAAGAATAAGGAAAAGGTAAATGAACAGGATTTGTTTTACCATATGTGTATTCGAGACACACAAAGCGCTGTAAGTATACCTTATTGTGTGGGTTATTATTTATCAGCTATGGTTAGGGGGATGAGACCGCATAGCATAATAGGAGGTGGTATATTTATTACTTTGATTGCTGAATATCTCGGTGTGGATATAAGTCGGGGGGATTATTAGTCGAAGAACCAGAACCCCGCGATACAATAGGTTTAAATGTATACCATGGTGCGAAGGTTTTGAAGAGGCGAAATAACGCCGCAGTACAATACCATGGTAGACATCCACAGGTTGAGAGAAACCAACAGCAAGGAAATGTAGGAGGGGGAAATGAAATGGCAGAAATGCAAAGGTTTATAGCTTCACAAGAGTATGAAAATGCTAGACATAGAGCATTTGAAGATTGGCAAGTTCATCAAAACCAAATCATAGCTTATTGCCAACATATAGGTAGAAACTATATTCGTACTCCATCGCCCATATTCCCTCCCTGGTCTATAGAGATCCAACCACCGTATCCTACGTATAACCCAGCCGAAGCATTTTATAACGCCTATGGTTATGCATGGAACCCCTACTGGTATCAGTATCATCCCTAGTCTACTTAGTTTTATTTATTATATAATTTGTAATGTTGATACATTTAATACTTATGTTGGATTTGTATTAGTTTTTATAATTTTCTAAATTTTATTATTAGATTTTAATAATTTTTGAATGTGGGGTAATATACCAAACTTCAAAAATATGTATTTATGTTTGCAGTTTATTTTATGTACACAACAGGGTAAAACAACGCATTTTCAAAGACTGGCATTAAGTTCAGCAAAATCAACTAATTTTGATGACAAGATGCAAAATAAATGTGATATAACAACAAGACGGAATGAACAAATTATATGCACCATTTATCATTCAGCAAACAAACGCCAATATGTTTGGAAACTTTGGTAAAATTTAATCATTTTCACACAAATCACCCTCAATAATTTAAATTGTTACTGATTTCTTGCAAATGAGGGCATTGCAAGATCTTAAATGTGGGAAGGGGTTAAATTCTTTCGAATTTTAAAATTTTTACTTTATACACTTGGTTACCATTAGAAATACTAGTAAAGTAGTAGTTGTATTAGAATCTAGTGCTCTCTGATAATAAAGAACAGCCCTAGTCTTATATACTGACTACCAAATTCTAGTAAAATTTTACAAAATTTTCAATTAAATGAACTCAAATCATGTTTATACATATTTATGAACGATAAAACTAGGTGTTAACACCGAAATTATTGTTACCTTGGAAAGGACATAAATTGAGAAACAAACCAAAATGTTAGAATTCATTTAAAATGGAATAGAGGACAATAAAAAGGAAAATAAAAGCCAAGTGTGGGAAAAATTACCAAGTTATCTTAAACATATGTCACATATATCTGTAACAAATAACTGAAAATACTTTTGCTTTGGACTAAACTAAATTGTTTTACCCGATGAAAGAAAAGAAGAGATGGATCTACACGATGAATCAATTCCATCATTAAAAGGAAGTAAAGTCTTCCGAAAAAGACACGCGCTTCTTGATTTACGTCAAGAAATTGTCATCCAGACCAGCTGTAGGTTGACGAAATATCTAGAAAAGTCATCTCTAAAATCAGCAGGAAATCCACGGACCTCAGCATCAAACAGGGTCGCCAGGTGGTCAAATTTATCCTAACCATGAGAAGGATTTATCTCATACAATGGGGGGCACCGTGCAAATTAGCTTGATAAGACTAATGAATCAGATCCCCAGAAAGGATAATCTCCTTAAAGATTAAAAATCAGCTTTTAAGCCTGATATTACTCAATCCTTGAGATTGACCTTAAAGATTGAGAATTACAAACTCATGGAATTCAATGATATCTAAACTCGAGCTTGAACGAGAAAATATTTTGATCAAATTATAAACCGATTTGTTTTCTGAAAACCCATTTTCAATGCGTTCATTACCATTGAACGTAAAATTCTAGGAATTCACCTGGAATTCATTAGGTCACCTGAACTAAATCGGGTGTCAACCGTAAGAACGGTGGTTGCATAGCATGGTCAAAGACAGGACCTTGTGCCAGACCAAAAAATCATAAGGGTGAGCTTTACTATTGATCCTACCAAGGATAGTAATTGCATCCGACACGTTATAGACCATAATTAAAAGCATGTCTGTAGTGACCCGGTAAATTTTGACTAATTCTGAACCAACTCTCGATACGATATTATATTTTTGACACGATAAGCAAAGTCTATAAGGTTGAGTCTCAAAAAGTTTGAACTGTTTCATATATTCAATTGCCCTTTTACTATTCTCGACGATTCACGAACAATTGTTTGTAAATAAATATGTATATATATATACATATATATACATATATAAATATATATGATTCTTAAACATAATTAATATTATATGTATATTGTAATACATATAGAAAATGAATAAATATTAAATATTGAATATATGTTATTATATATCACATAGTTAAATATATGTAATTGTAATATATTAAATTGAAATTATAAGTTAAAATAAATGGTATAATAATATTAGTGTTATTTTTAATATTAATATCAAAGTTAGTACTATAAATATAATATGCTAATATGAAACTTGATATATATAAATTGATATATTATTATTATTACTAATAAAATTATTATCATTAATAATATAAATAGTTACTATACCATTATCATTTATTATTATCATTTTTAATATCATTATATTTGTATTATTTTTATAAATATTATTATGATCAGCAATTATATATTCTTTATACATTTATATTATTATTATTAGAATTATAAATTATTATTATCATTATTATTATAGTTATTGGAAAATAACACAATTTATAATCTTAAATAATATTACTATTAGAATCATCCGTGTTATTATGATTAATAATATAATCTGTATTATTATTAATTAATTTTATAGAATTATTATTATTAATGTGTTTACATGAATTTATTATTATTAATAATATAACAGCATTTATATACAATGGAATCTATTTGTATCCCTATTTAACTGTATTAAATTGTTGTTCTTGTCTGAAATTTGTTACAATCGTACCAATCTATTGAACACCATATCTGCTTTAGAATCTGAACTTGTTTAACGTCAACTTCCATCTACATTACAAATCCAAAATTTGTTGAAGGTCACTATCCCTTTTCCATCTTTTCTTCTTTAACTTCTTCTTTTGATTCTAACAGATTCTATATGTTGACACATCACTGAACAATAATACAAACTCGATCAAATTAAGTCGTCCAATATCAATAGCAATCGTACGAATCGGTTACACTTCACTATCTGCTTTATTTTTTTTCTTTTTTGTTTCTCCTTGACTCGAATATATCTCTCGACACCACATCTCACTTAAAGTGATTCTTACTCTTGCAATCTATCTATACAATTACATATACACTCTTAGATATAAAGAAAAACAAATTTAAAACAACACAAACCCATCAACCAAATTTGTGTACATACCTTTGCTTTTGTTTTTGGTTTCTATTTACAACCACCATCACTAACGACTGCTACTACTACGATTTTTATTTTCTGTTTGTGCCCAACGAACAAGGAAACCATTACAACATCAAACCACCACATCATCATAGTTGCTGCAATTTGATCGAACCACCTACGTTTCTTCTTGTTTCTTTGTCAACCCAACAATCACACGCCACTGCTGCAGCTATTTTTTGTTTCAAAGGCACCCAGTTTACGATTCGATACTCTGAATGTTGAAAAGAAAAAAAAACTGAATGAAGCAGCAGAAACTGTAAGCAACCGTAAACGACCTTAGTCGTCGGAAGTTTGATGATAAAGAATAATATGTTGGAAAAGCTCAGAAACATTGGAACTGGAAAACGGATAGAGTTAACCATGAAGGAGACCACGAACAAATATAAGGACCATACCCTATATTCAAAGAATCCAGATAATTCTAGATCCGTTGAAATCTTTATAGAATATCTTGCTCCGAAGTCATGTTAAAATCTTGCGGAATATCTTTCTTCATTAACCATCGAACTTAGGAATTCCAAAATATCATCATCAATATCTTCGATATTTCTGAGGATATTTTCATAAATATTCTCGTCCAAAATTATATACCTCTTCGTACTTCTTGTGTATCATTATATTGGAAACATTCAATAAAAAAATTTAGTACCGAAAAGCAGATTATGCGAAACTATGAAGAAAGCCGTGGACAAATCACAAAGAATAAGTTTGACTTCAAAGAATCCAAATGATTCAATGTCTGCTAAAGTCTTTAGTGAATATCTTGCTCCTTACTCTAAACCCTTGCAGACAATAGTTTCTATCATCCTCTGATCTTAGATATTCCGAGATATTATCGTATCTTTCATTATAAATATCCTCCATATTTCTGGAGATATTTTTATAACTATTCTTATCTGAAATCAATAATCTCTTCATGCTATCAGTATTACATCATATAGAAACTGTTAATTTCTATATTCTGTAAACTTTCGAGCTTAAAATATGAATGTTATTGAAGTAATGTTAGGAACGGATGCATGAGTTAGTATAATATAATGACACTTGATCAACGTGATTATATTACAGTAATTCATGATGAGTTTCTAATGGAACGTGATGATTCACAGATCATAACGTCATCATGTGCCATGTTACACGACTCGTTCATTCTACTTTACCTCCGAACATATCAAGAAAATATATTCTTGATAGTTCTATTCTCAGTGATTCTGGTAATTTGACAAATCAAACCGTGCTATCACGTTCCTTCCTGTTTAGAACATTATAATCATTCGAAACTCTATATCTACAAATTCTAGACTATTATTCGCTTGACTTGAAGTCGAGAAGAGAAAGCAAAAGCATAGAGCTTTGAAATATAAGGGAAAATATAAAGCCCGATAACAATCCGTAAATTACAAACCGTGTATGTCAATGTTTATCGCAACATAAAGACACGGGAGAATTAAAAACACTATAAGCCTAAGAGCGAAGTAGAAGAAAATAGATTTCTCTGGTGGAAGTTGGAAAAGGAGAATGATTGTGGCGATAGTCAGGATAAGGACAAGGATCAGAACTAGATTAAGCATTTTCACAATCTTTTGGATGTAAGAATTAAGAAAGAAGGTATAGGAATGATGAGGATAATGGAACGGAAAAAGTTTAATTTATAATGGAAATATCAGACAGAGTAAACAAGGCAGATCATCGTATTTAATTATAGAGATCTTAATTTCCTTATTCGACGAAGAATCAAATCTTTTAGATTTCGAAGATTTTCTTTAATCCCTTGAATTCAGGAATTCAACCCTCTACGTCAAAAGTTAAGACGCACCTTATTTTCTAAATTCAACCATGACTAGTGAAAAGTTATGATGACACATGTCTTTCTCATTTCACTATTTAGTAATAGCTTCACTCGTACTCTTCGAGTAATCGAATTATCTTATTCATATTACTCAACAGTAATAAAACTCTACTTATCAACTCATATTCGTCATGAAAACATTTTTGTTGTTAGTCATGACCACCTCACTCAAATTTCGAGACGAAATTTCTTTAACGGGTAGGTACTGTAGTGACCCGGTAAATTTCGACTAATTCTGAACCAACTCTCGATACGATATTATATTTTTGACACGATAAGCAACGTCTGTAAGGTTGAGTCTCAAAAAGTTTGAACTGTTTCATATATTCAATTACCCTTTTACTATTCTCGACGATTCACGAACAATTGTTTGTAAATAAATATGTATATATATACATATATAAATATATATGATTCTTAAACATAATTAATATTATATGTATATTGTAATACATATAGAAAATGAATAAATATTAAATATTGAATATATGTTATTATATATCACATAGTTAAATATATGTAATTGTAATATATTAAATTGAAATTATAAGTTAAAATAAATGGTATAATAATATTAGTGTTATTTTTAATATTAATATCAAAGTTAGTACTATAAATATAATATGCGAATATGAAACTTGATATATATAAATTGATATATTATTATTATTACTAATAAAATTATTATCATTAATAATATAAATAGTTACTATACCATTATCATTTATTATTATCATTTTTAATATCATTATATTAGTATTATTTTTATAAATATTATTATGATCAGCAATTATATATTCTTTATACATTTATATTATTATTATTAGAATTATAAATTATTATTATCATTATCATTATTATTATAGTTATTGGAAAATAACACAATTTATAATCTTAAATAATATTACTATTAGAATCATCCGTGTTATTATGATTAATAATATAATCTGTATTATTATTAATTAATTTTATAGAATTATTATTATTAATGTGTTTACATGAATTTATTATTATTAATAATATAACAGCGTTTATATACAATGGAATCTATTTGTATCCCTATTTAACTGTATTAAATTGTTGTTCTTGTCTGAAATTTGTTACAATCGTACCAATCTATTGAACACCATATCTGCTTTAGAATCTGAACTTGTTTAACGTCAACTTCCATCTACATTACAAATCCAAAATTTGTTGAAGGTCACTATCCCTTTTCCATCTTTTCTTCTTTAACTTCTTCTTCTGAT
Source organism: Rutidosis leptorrhynchoides (assembly GCF_046630445.1). Classification (NCBI taxonomy): domain Eukaryota; kingdom Viridiplantae; phylum Streptophyta; class Magnoliopsida; order Asterales; family Asteraceae; genus Rutidosis; species Rutidosis leptorrhynchoides. Next base: position 344,855,659 of record NC_092336.1, read on the forward strand.
TCTAACAGATTCTATATGTTGACACATCACTGAACAATAATACAAACTCGATCAAATTAAGTCGTCCAATATCAATAGCAATCGTACGAATCGGTTACACTTCACTATCTGCTTTATTTTTTTTTCTTGTTTGTTTCTCCTTGACTCGAATATCTCTCTCGACACCACATCTCACTTAAAGTGATTCTTACTCTTGCAATCTATCTATACAATTACATATACACTCTTAGATATAAAGAAAAACAAATTTAAAACAACACAAACCCATCAACCAAATTTGTGTACATACCTTTGCTTTTGTTTTTGGTTTCTATTTACAACCACCATCACTAACGACTGCTACTACTACGATTTTTATTTTCTGTTTGTTCCAACGAACAAGGAAACCATTACAACATCAAACCACCACATCATCATAGTTGCTGCAATTTGATCGAACCACCTACGTTTCTTCTTGTTACTTTGTCAACCCAACAATCACACGCCACTGCTGCAGCTATTTTCTGTTTCAACTTAAACAAACAACAAAGATAAGTGCCACCACCTTCACGGCTTCTTTTATTATTATATTTTGTTTGTGCTATTCGTACATACAATTACCATTTTGGTTATCAGTCTACCTTGCTGCTACTGCTAAGTAGATAATTGCTGCAACTACAGCTACATTCCTTCGCTATTCTGTCAAATAAACCAAAGCCCAAACACCAACCTTCAACTGCTATTCTTTGTCTCTTGAAACTGATATTTAAATTGATATTTCTTTTCCCCTTATCTCGTGGCAGACAACCAACAATTCAATTACACCCCACTTATTATTAAAGTTATTCTAAGAGTGTAATGTTTGCTATACGAATTGATTAAACCCAAATCACCATCACCGAATACTATATTCACGTTTCCACTTGCAAATAAATAAATAATGCGTAGTATTTTTGCTCTTGGCCGAAAGTTTTAATTAAACAATCGAACCCCACTTGAATTCCCATTAGGTGATTAGATTCCAATTACAAAAGTATGGCTTGCCTTTTTAAATGAAGTTATGGTCGACATACTGATGGGTCACCATATGGACGTTTTCTTTTATTTATTTATTGCTTTTATGAGGACAAATGCAATCATGGGATGATGAAAAACGCTGTATGATGATGAAGATAGTGACAAGAATGATTGTGATATATATTCCTATGATGGAAGCATATTATTTTTCTCCTTGTTCTTCTACGGCTGTCGCATGTTACGAAACTCAAACACACCCAATTGTTTTTGCAACGGGTTACGTTTTGGCCATATTTTACTAATTGGGTCGGTGAAAAGCGGGCTATATACTTGTTGGGCTTAAGAAACTGTAACTGGGCCGTATTAATATTTGTGTTGTTGGGCCGAAAAGAAAACAAGAAGGTTAAATAAATTTCGAATAAGATACATTACAGAAAGAAACAGATGGATCAATGGTTAGGGGGTTGAGTGTTTAAGCGAGAGGTCTTGGGTTCAAGCCCGAGCATGGGCAGTTTTCATTTTGTTGGGACTTCTTTCCTTTGAGGTAGTCTTCATTTATTTATTATTATTATTATTATTATTATTATTATTATTATTATTATTATTATTATTATTATTATTATTATTATTATTATTAATATTAATTACTATTATTATTAATATGATTGTTATTGTTATGATTATTATTGTTATTATTATTAATATTAGTATTAAAATTTTAACTGTCATTAACATTATTAAATTAAGTAGTAAATATTATTATCATTACTATTAGGTATTAGTAATATCATGGTTATTATTAGTATTATTATTGTTATCATAAGTAATATTATTAATACTATCATTATTATTAACTTTACCATTATTAATATTACTTCAACTATATTATTACTATCAATATCACTATTCTAAAACCTATTATGATTATGAAAATAAAAGTTTTAAAATGTTGTTAAGATTATAAATATAAAAATTTCAAATATGAATATCAATGATATTATGAAATTTATATGTAAGATTAAAATGGATTATTATTATTATTATTATAATTATTATTATCACTATTATTAATACCGTTATAATTACAAATAAAATTATATAAAAAAAACACATTACCATTATATTAATACTTCTTAATACTATATTTTATTATCGACTAAACTATATTAAAATTTAATATGATAAGTATTAATTATATACAAAGTATGAATTAAATATATTAAGTTTATCTATATAACATAATATAACAAGTATATTATTAATAATAATAACATATAAATTCATTCGATTACAAGTACAAGTTTTAATAAATATATAAATGATATAGGTTCGTGAATCCGAGGCCAACCTTACACTTGTTCAATGATGTTATATGTATTTTTACTACAAAATACAGTATGGTGAGTTTCATTTGCCTTTTTACCCTTTTCTGGGCTGAGAATACATGCGCAATTCTTTAAAAATGTTTAACGAAATAGACACAAGTAATTAAAACTACATTATATGATTGAATGATCGAAATCAAATATGCCCCTTTTTGTTAAGTCTGGTAATCTAAGAATTAGGGAACAGACACCCTAATTGACGCGAACTCTAAAGATAGATCTATCGGGTCCAACAAGCCCCATCCAAAGTACCGGATGCTTTAGTACTTCGAAATTTATATCATGTCCGAAGGAGGATCCCGGAATGATAGGGATATTCTATATGCATTTTGTGAATGTCGATTACCAGGTGTTCAATCCATATGAATGATATTTTTTGTCTCTATGCATGGGACGTATATTTATGATAAATGAAAATCTTGTGGTCTATTAAAATGATGTAAATGATTATTTATGTTAAACTAATGAACTCACCAACCTTTTGGTTGACACTTGAAAGCATGTTTATTCTCAGGTACGAAAGAAATCTTCCGTTGTGCATTTGCTCATGTTATAGATATTACTTGGAGTCATTCAGGGCATGTTTCAAAAGACGTTGCATTCGAGTCGTCGAGTTCATCAAGATTATTATTAAGTCAATTATAGTTGGATATATTATGAAATGGTATGCATGCCTGTCAACTTTCGATGTAATGAAAGATTGTCTTTTCAAAAACGAATGCAATGTTTGTAAAATGTATCATATGGAGGTCAAGTACCTCGCGATATGATCAATTGTTGTGAATCATTTATAATCGATATGGACTTCACCCGGATGGATAAGGACGGGTCTTCACAATGTCAGGGGACATTGCCTTAACAGTTGCTTGTTCAACGCTTTCCTTTACAACCGGACGATAGTTTACCGAAAGGTAATATACGGAGCTAGTATACTGGACGTGTTGCTTTCCTAATACAAGGTTAGCAAGTGGGTGACACAAAAACCGCAAGTTTTGAGCTAAAATTTTCAAATCTGAAACCCACCAAACCCACAAAAATATTTTGCAAACACCGGTGAAGGGTTATTCCGGAAAACTTATCTAGGGTAAAAGCTAGATTTAATTTTCAAAAGATCAAATGTTTTCATAAAGATCCAATTTCCTTAACGGATCTAAATTTTATAGTCATGTGGGACTGTAAACCATATCGTTACTACCATTATTTATACCGCCGTATTGAAATCACTGATGTACAAAGTGTGAAGAATAAAGAAGTGATTCTGGTATTTCAAGACTATATTGCTTGAGGACAAGCAACGCTCAAGTGTGGGAATATTTGATAATGCTAAAAACGAACATATATTTCATAGCATTATTCCCCAAGAAAGACAAGCTTTTAGTTGCAATTGTTCTATTTACAAGTGATATTCATTTAAATATTAAAAGGTGAAGACAAAAGATAGATTCAACGAATTGAAGACGCAAAGGTCCAAAAAGCTCAAAAGTACAAAATACAATCAAAGAGGTTCCAATTATTGATAAGAAACGTCTCGAAGTTACAAGAGTACAAGATTCAAAACGCAAAGTACAAGATATTAAATTGCACGCAAGGACGTTCGAAAATCCGGAACCGGGACCAGAGTCAACTCTCAACGCTCGACGCTACGGACTAAAAATTACAAGTTAACTATGTATATAAATATAATATAATATATAATTAATTCTTAAAATTAATATATATATTATAATATATTTATAAAACGTCGGCAAATTAAAAGACAAACCTTTGTGAGCTGGAATTACGAACTCCGCGAGTTGTGGAGTATGGAGGCCAAAAATGCCGCGACTCGCGGAGCAGCCAAATACGAAAATCCCTATCAAACCCAACGAATTCTGATCATTTTTATCATCCAATATATCAATCTCTCTATATCTATACGTAATATTTATATTTATGTTTATATTTTAATTTTAATTTTAATTTTAAATCCTAATAATAAGGGTATGTTAGCGAATGTTGTAAGGGTGTAAGTCAAAATTCTGTCCGTGTAACGCTACGCTATTTTTAATCATTGTAAGTTATGTTCAACCTTTTTAATTTAATGTCTCGTAGCTAAGTTATTATTATGCTTATTTAAAACGAAGTAATCATGATGTTGGGCTAATTACTAAAATTGGGTAATTGGGCTTTATACCATAATTGGGGTTTGGACAAAAGAACGACACTTATGGAAATTAGACTATGGGCTATTAATGGGCTTTATATTTGTTTAACTAAATGATAGTTTGTTAATTTTAATATAAAGATTTACAATTGGACGTCCCTATAAATAACCATATACACTCGATCGGACACGATGGGTGGGATATTTATATGTACGAATAATCGTTCATTTAACCGGACACGGGAATGGATTAATAGCCACTAGAATTATTAAAACAGGGGTGAAATTATGTACAAGGACACTTGGCATAATTGTTAACAAAGTATTAAAACCTTGAGTTACACTCAGTCGACATCCTGGTGTAATTATTAAACAAAGTATTAAAATCTTGTTACAGTTTAAGTCCCCAATTAGTTGGAATATTTAACTTCGGGTATAAGGATAATTTGACGAGGACACTCGCACTTTATATTTATGACTGATGGACTGTTATGGACAAAAATCAGACGGACATATTAAATAATCCAGGACAAAGGACAATTAACCCATGGGCATAAAACTAAAATCAACACGTCAAACATCATGATTACGGAAGTTTAAATAAGCATAATTCTTGTATTTCATATTTAATTTCCTTTATTTTATATTTAGTTGCACTTCTAATTATTGCATTTTTATTGTTAATGTATTTAATTGCACTTTTAATTATCGTACTTTTTAATTATCGCAAGTTTATTTTATCGCACTTTCATTTATCGCAATTTCATTATCATTATTTACTTTACGCTTTAAATTAAGTCTTGTATTTATTTATTATTTTACATTTGGTTTTAACTGCGACTAAAGTTTTAAAATCGACAAACCGGTCATTAAACAGTAAAAACCCCCGTTTATAATAATAATATTACTTATATATATATATATTTGTATTTTTATAAAAGTAAACTAATATAGCGTTAAGCTTTGTTTAAAGATTTTCCCTGTGGAACGAACCGAACTTACTAAAAACTACACTACTGTACGATTTGGTACACTGCCTATAAGTGTTATAGCAAGGTTTAAGTATATCCATTCTATAAATAAATAAATAAATATCTTGTGTAAAATTGTATCGTATTTAATTGTATTTCCTTGTAAAATATAAAGCTATTTTATATACACCTCGCACGACATCAGTTATTATGTAATATATTATATTACATAATTAATAATAGATAATATGAAAATACTAAACTAAATTGTAAGTTAAGATATAGTTACTGGAGTCATATTATTATCACATTAAATATTAATATCAACATTAGTATTTTTTAGATATCATTTTATTAAATATATATATATATATATATATATATATATATATATATATATATATATATATAGCGTATAGATATAAAATTTGATAAGTATAAATGATTCCTATAATATTTATTATAAATAATATGTATATTGGAAAATGTATATAAAAGTTACAATATAATTAACATGTTATTATTATTACATTGAATATTATTAATATGAATATTAATATTAGCATAAAAATCAGTATTATTGTTATTTGTTATTAGATATTATTATTAAGAATTATTATTAATTAATATTATCAGTATTATTATATAATTATTATTATTATTAATATATTAATTACTAAAAGTAACTGAAGTTTATAAAAGTCATGAACCTGTACAAAAATTGCTTTAGGTTGCAATCAATCTACTATAATTTTGTTCCTATCTCTGAAGGTAGTACAAATCACGATTTTTATATTATGAATCCATCCAAATTCTGTTTGCTGTCTGTGACAACCCGTCCTAATCGTCCTGGACGAAGTTATCAACATTTGGTCCCATTGCGATGATCGACTCCAAGTAATGTCCTTAACATAAGCAAATGCACAGCGGAAGACTTAATTCGTACCTGAGAATAACATGCTTTAAAACGTCAACATAAAGTTGGTGAGATATAGGTTTAAGTGCTAGCAGCGTTATAAATATAGACCACAAGATTTCATATGTTTTAAATAAAATATTCTAAGTTGTTGAGCACTTGATAACCATACTTAACATTTAATCAACGTCGCATATTCCCTTTATTATGAAATCTTACTAGACCGTACCAAGTGTAGTTACCGAAACGAAGTACTGTACAACCGTTGAATACTGGTCGTCCAGTCCGGTTGGGGTTGTCACGCCCGATAGATCTATCAACAGGATTCGCGTTTACAATACCGCATGTAAATAGTAGTTACCAAGTTACAGGGAAGTATGCCAGTGGTACAACTCAACGTAGAATATATATTTTTAATCACTTGTGTCAATAACGTAAATCATAAAATGCATGTATTCTCATCCCAAAATATTTAGAGTTTAAAAGTGGGACTATATACTCACCTAATGTATTTTGTAGTAAAAATACATATAACATCATTGAACAAGTGTAGGGTTGGCCTCGAATTCACGAACCTATATTATTTGTATATTCATTAATACATATAATCATACTCGAACAATTTCATATACTATATCTGAAATGTCCCGTTCTTATTGATTAAAAACGTTCCATATTAATTGATTTCGTTGCGAGGTTTTGACCTCTATATGAGACGTTTTTCAAAGACTGCATTCATTTTAAAACAAACCATAACCTTTATTTCATCAATAAAGGTTTAAAAAGCTTTACGTAGATTATCAAATAATGATAATCTAAAATATCCTGTTTACACACGACCATTACATAATGGTTTACAATACAAATATGTTACAACAAAATAAGTTTCTTGAATGCAGTTTTTACACAATATCATACAAGCATGGACTCCAATTCTCGTCCTTATTTAAGTATGCGACAGCGGAAGCTCTTAATAATCACCTGAGAATAAACATGCATAAAACGTCAACAAAAATGTTGGTGAGTTATAGGTTTAACCTATATATATCAAATCATAATAATAGACCACAAGATTTCATATTTCAATACACATCCCATACATAGAGATAAAAATCATTCATATGGTGAACACCTGGTAACCGACAATGACAAGATGCATATATAAGAATATCCCCATCATTCCGGGACACCCTTCGGATATGATATAAATTTCGAAGTACTAAAGCATCCGGTACTTTGGATGGGGTTTGTTAGGCCCAATAGATCTATCTTTAGGATTCGCGTCAATTAAGGTGTCTGTTTCCTAATTCTTAGATTACCAGACTTAATAAAAAGGGGCATATTTGATTTCGATAATTCAACCATAGAATGTAGTTTCACGTACTTGTGTCTATTTTGTAAATCATTTATAAAACCTGCATGTATTCTCATCCCAAAAATATTAGATTTTAAAAGTGGGACTATAACTCACTTTCACAGATTTTTACTTCGTCGGGAAGTAAGACTTGGCCACTGGTTGATTCACGAACCTATAACAATATATACATATATATCAAAGTATGTTCAAAATATATTTACAACACTTTTAATATATTTTGATGTTTTAAGTTTATTAAGTCAGCTGTCCTCGTTAGTAACCTACAACTAGTTGTCCACAGTTAGATGTACAGAAATAAATCGATAAATATTATCTTGAATCAATCCACGACCCAGTGTATACGTATCTCAGTATTGATCACAACTCAAACTATATATATTTTGGAATCAACCTCAACCCTGTATAGCTAACTCCAACATTCACATATAGAGTGTCTATGGTTGTTCCGAAATATATATAGATGTGTCGACATGATAGGTCGAAACATTGTATACGTGTCTATGGTATCTCAAGATTACATAATATATAATACAAGTTGATTAAGTTATGGTTGGAATAGATTTGTTACCAATTTTCACGTAGCTAAAATGAGAAAAATTATCCAATCTTGTTTTACCCATAACTTCTTCATTTTAAATCCGTTTTGAGTGAATCAAATTGCTATGGTTTCATATTGAACTCTATTTTATGAATCTAAACAAAAAAGTATAGGTTTCTAGTCGGAAAAATAAGTTACAAGTCGTTTTTGTAAAGGTAGTCATTTCAGTCGAAAGAACGACATCTAGATGACCATTTTAGAAAACATACTTCCACTTTGAGTTTAACCATAATTTTTGGATATAGTTTCATGTTCATAATAAAAATCATTTTCTCAGAATAAAAACTTTTAAATCAAAGTTTATCATAGTTTTTAATTAACTAACCCAAAACCGCCCGCGGTGTTACTACGACGGCGTAAATCCGGTTTTACGGTGTTTTTCGTGTTTCCAGGTTTTAAATCATTAAGTTAGCATATCATATAGATATAGAACATGTGTTTAGTTGATTTTAAAAGTCAAGTTAGAAGGATTAACTTTTGTTTGCGAACAAGTTTAGAATTAACTAAACTATGTTCTAGTGATTACAAGTTTAAACCTTCGAATAAGATAGCTTTATATGTATGAATCGAATGATGTTATGAACATAATTACTACCTTAAGTTCCTTGGATAAACCTACTGGAAAAGATAAAAATGGATCTAGCTTCAATGGATCCTTGGATGGCTCGAAGTTCTTGAAGCAGAATCATGACACGAAAACAAGTTCAAGTAAGATCATCACTTGAAATAAGATGGTTATAGTTATAGAAATTGAACCAAAGTTTGAATATAATTATTACCTTGTATTAGAATGATAACCTACTGTAAGAAGCAAAGATTTCTTGAGGTTGGATGATCACCTTTCAAGATTGGAAGTGAGCTAGCAAACTTGAAAGTATTCTTGATTTTATGAAACTAGAACTTTTAGAATTTATGAAGAACACTTAGAACTTGAAGATAGAACTTGAGAGAGATCAATTAGATGAAGAAAATTGAAGAATGAAAGTGTTTGTAGGTGTTTTTGGTCGTTGGTGTATGGATTAGATATAAAGGATATGTTATTTTGTTTTCATGTAAATAAGTCATGAATGATTACTCATATTTTTGTAATTTTATGAGATATTTCATGCTAGTTGCCAAATGATGGTTCCCACATGTGTTAGGTGACTCACATGGGCTGCTAATATCTGATCATTGGAGTGTATATACCAATAGTACATACATCTAAAAGCTGTGTATTGTACGAGTACGAATACGGGTGCATACGTGTAGAATTGTTGATGAAACTGAACGAGGATCTAATTGTAAGCATTTTTGTTAAGTAGAAGTATTTTGATAAGTGTCTTGAAGTCTTTCAAAAGTGTATGAATACATATTAAAACACTACATGTATATACATTTTAACTGAGTCGTTAAGTCATCGTTAGTCGTTACATGTAAATGTTGTTTTGAAACCTTTAGGTTAACGATCTTGTTAAATGTTGTTAACCCAATGTTTATAATATCAAAAGAGATTTTAAATTACTATATTATCATGATATTATGATGTATGAATATCTCTTAATATGATATATATACATTAAATGTCGTTACAACGATAAACGTTACATATATGTCTCGTTTCAAAATCATTAAGTTAGTAGTCTTGTTTTTACATATGTAGTTCATTGTTAATATAATTAATGATATGTTTACTTATCATAATATCATTTTAACTATATATATAACCATATATATCTCATCATATAGTTTTTTACAAGTTTTAACGTTCGTGAATCACCGGTCAACTTGGGTGGTCAATTGTCTATATGAAACCTATTTCAATTAATCAAGTCTTAACAAGTTTGATTGCTTAACATGTTGGAAACAATTAATCATGTAAATATCAATCTCAATTAATATATATAAACATGGAAAAGTTCGGGTCACTACAGTACCTACCCGTTAAATAAATTTCGTCCCGAAATTTTAAGCTGTTGAAGGTGTTGACGAATCTTCTGGAAATAGATGCGGGTATTTCTTCTTCATCTGATCTTCCTGCTCCCAGGTGAACTCGGGTCCTCTACGAGCATTCCATCGAACCTTAACAATTGGTATCTTGTTTTGTTTAAGTCTTTTAACCTCACGATCCATTATTTCGACGGGTTCTTCGATGAATTGAAGTTTTTCGTTGATTTGGATTTCATCTAACGGAATAGTGAGATCTTCTTTAGCAAAACATTTCTTCAAATTCGAGACATGGAAAGTGTTATTTACAGCCGCGAGTTGTTGAGGTAACTCAAGTCGGTAAGCTACTGGTCCGACACGATCAATAATCTTGAATGGTCCAATATACCTTGGATTTAATTTCCCTCATTTACCAAATCGAACAACGCCTTTCCAAGGTGCAACTTTAAGCATGACCATCTCTCCAATTTCAAATTCTATATCTTTTCTTTTAATGTCAGCTTAGCTCTTTTGTCGACTTTGGGCGGTTTTCAACTGTTGTTGAATTTGGATGATCTTCTCGGTAGTTTCTTGTATAATCTCCGGACCCGTAATCTGTCTATCCCCCACTTCAATCTAACAAATTGGAGACCTGCACTTTCTACCATAAAGTGCTTCAAACGGCGCCATCTCAATGCTTGAATGGTAGCTGTTGTTGTAGGAAAATTCTGCTAATGGTAGATGTCGATCCCAACTATTTCCGAAATCAATAACACATGCTCGTAGCATGTCTTCAAGCGTTTGTATCGTCTTTTCGCTCTGCCCATCAGTTTGTGGATGATAGGCAGTACTCATGTCTAGACGAGTTCCTAATGCTTGCTGTAATGTCTGCCAGAATCTTGAAATAAATCTGCCATCCCTATCAGAGATAATAGAGATTGGTATTCCATGTCTGGAGATGACTTCCTTCAAATACAGTCGTGCTAACTTCTCCATCTTGTCATCTTCTCTTATTGGCAGGAAGTGTGATGATTTGGTGAGACGATCAACTATTACCCAAATAGTATCAAAACCACTTGCAGTCCTTGGCAATTTAGTGATGAAATCCATGGTAATGTTTTCCCATTTCCATTCCGGGATTTCGGGTTGTTGAAGTAGACCTGATGGTTTCTGATGCTCAGCTTTGACCTTAGAACACGTCAAACATTCTCCTACGTATTTAGCAACATCGGCTTTCATACCCGGCCACCAAAAATGTTTCTTGAGATCCTTGTACATCTTCCCCGTTCCAGGATGTATTGAGTATCTGGTTTTATGAGCTTCTCTAAGTACCATTTCTCTCATATCTCCAAATTTTGGTACCCAAATCCTTTCAGCCCTATACCGGGTTCCGTCTTCCCGAATATTAAGATGCTTCTCCGATCCTTTGGGTATTTCATCCTTTAAATTTCCCTTTTTTAAAACTCCTTGTTGTGCCTCCTTTATTTGAGTAGTAAGGTTATTATGAATCATTATATTCATAGATTTTACTCGAATGGGTTCTCTGTCCTTCCTGCTCAAGGCATCGGCTACCACATTTGCCTTCCCCGGGTGGTAACGAATCTCAAAGTCGTAATCATTCAACAATTCAATCCACCTACGCTACCTCATATTCAGTTGTTTCTGATTAAATATGTGTTGAAGACTTTTGTGGTCGGTATATATAATACTTTTGACCCCATATAAGTAGTGCCTCCAAGTCTTTAATGCAAAAACAACCGCGCCTAATTCCAAATCATGCGTCGTATAAGTTTGTTCGTGAATCTTCAATTGTCTAGACGCATAAGCAATCACCTTCGTTCGTTGCATTAATACACAACCGAGACCTTGCTTTGATGCGTCACAATAAATCACAAAATCATCATTCCCTTCAGGCAATGACAATATAGGTGCCGTAGTTAGCTTTTTCTTCAATAACTGAAACGCTTTCTCTTGTTCATCATTCCATTCAAATTTCTTCCCTTTATGCGTTAATGCAGTCAAGGGTTTTGCTATTCTGGAAAAGTCTTGGATGAACCTTCTGTAGTAACCAGATAGTCCTAAAAACTGGCGTATGTGTTTCGGAGTTTTCGGGGTTTCCCACTTTTCAACAGTTTCTATCTTTGCCGGATCCACCTTAATACCTTCTTTGTTCACTATGTGACCGAGAAATTGAACTTCTTCCAACCAAAATGCACACTTTGAAAACTTAGCGTACAATTTTTCCTTCCTCAATACTTCTAACACCTTTCTCAAATGTTCACCGTGTTCTTGGTCATTCTTTGAGTAAATAAGTATGTCATCAATGAAAACAATGACAAACTTGTCAAGGTATGGTCCACACACTCGGTTCATAAGGTCCATGAACACAGCTGATGCATTAGTTAAACCAAACGGCATGACCATAAACTCATAATGACCGTAACGTGTTCTGAAAGTAGTCTTTGGAATATCATCTTCTTTCACCCGCATTTGATGATACCCAGAACGTAAGTCAATCTTTGAATAAACAGACGAGCCTTGTAGTTGATCAAATAAGTCGTCGATTCTCGGTAGTGGGTAGCGGTTCTTGATGGTAAGTTTGTTCAACTCTCGGTAGTCGATACACAACCTGAATGTACCATCTTTCTTCTTGACAAACAAAACAGGAGCTCCCCACGGTGATGTGCTTGGTCGAATGAAACCACGCTCTAAAAGTTCTTGTAATTGGCTTTGCAGTTCTTTCATCTCGCTGGGTACGAGTCTGTAAGGAGCACGAGCTATTGGTGCAGCTCCTGGTACAAGATCTATTTGAAATTCAACGGATCGATGTGGGGGTAATCCCGGTAATTCTTTCGGAAATACATCGGGAAATTCTTTTGCAATGGGAACATCATTGATGCTCTTTTCTTCAGTTTGTACTTTCTCGACGTGTGCAAGAACAGCATAGCAACCTTTTCTTATTAGTTTTTGTGCCTTCAAATTACTAATAAGATGTAGCTTCGTGTTGCCCTTTTCTCCGTACACCATTAAGGGTTTTCCTTTTTCTCGTATAATGCGAATTGCATTTTTGTAACAAACGATCTCTGCTTTCACTTCTTTCAACCAGTCCATACCGATTATCACATCAAAACTCCCTAACTCTACTGGTATCAAATCAATCTTAAATGTTTCGCTAACCAGTTTAATTTCTCGATTCCGACATATATTATCTGCTGAAATTAATTTACCATTTGCTAATTCGAGTAAAAATTTACTATCCAAAGGCGTCAATGGACAACTTAATTTAGCACAAAAATCCCTACTCATATAGCTTCTATCCGCACCCGAATCAAATAAAACGTAAGCTGATTTATTGTCAATAAGAAACGTACCCGTAACAAGCTCCGGGTCTTCCTGTGCCTCTGCCGCATTAATATTGAAAACTCTTCCGCGGCCTTGTCCATTCGTGTTCTCCTGGTTCGGGCAATTTCTAATAATGTGGCCCGGTTTTCCATATTTATAACAAACTACATTGGCATAACTTGCTCCGACACTACTTGCTCCGCCATTACTCGTTCCGACACCATTTGTTCCTTTTGTTCTATTAACCCCTGGTCCGTAGACCTCACACTTCGCCGCGCTATGACCATTTCTTTTACACTTGTTGCAAAATTTGATGCAGAACCCCGAGTGATACTTTTCACACCTTTGGCATAGCTGCTTCTGATTGTTGTTGTTGTTGCGGTTATTATTGTTGTTGGGATGATTGTTGTAGTTGCTGTTGCTGTTGTTGTTGTTGTTGTTGTTGGGCCGTTTGTTGTAGTTGCGATTGATATTGCAATTGTTGGGATAATTGTTGCGATTATTGTTGTAATTCCTGTTGTTGTTGTATTGGTGATTCTTATCACCGTTTTCCTCCCACTTTCTTTTGACTTGCTTCACATTGGTCTCTTCAGCAGTCTGTTCTTTAATTCTTTCTTCAATCTGGTTCACTAGTTTGTGAGCCATTCTACATGCCTGTTGTATGGATGCGGGCTCGTGTGAACTTATATCTTCTTGAATTCTTTCCGGTAATCCTTTCACAAACGCGTCGATCTTCTCTTCCTCATCTTCGAATGCTCCCGGACACAATAGGCACAATTCTGTGAATCGTCTTTCATACGTGGTAATATCAAATCCTTGGGTTCGTAACCCTCTAAGTTCTGTCTTGAGCTTATTGACCTCGGTTCTGGGACGGTACTTCTCGTTCATCAAGTGCTTGAATGCTGACCACGGTAGTGCGTACGCATCGTCTTGTCCCACTTGCTCTAGATAGGTATTCCACCATGTTAACGCAGAACCTGTGAAGGTATGCGTAGCGTACTTCACTTTGTCCTCTTCAGTACACTTACTTATGGCAAACACCGATTCGACCTTCTCGGTCCACCGTTTCAATCCGATTGGTCCTTCGGTTCCATCAAATTCCAAAGGTTTGCAGGCAGTGAATTCTTTGTAGGTGCATCCTACACGATTTCCTGTACTGCTAGATCCAAGGTTATTGTTGGTATGTAGCGCAGCCTGTACTGCGGCTATGTTTGAAGCTAGAAAAGTACGGAATTCCTCTTCATTCATATTCACGGTGTGTCGAGTAGTCGGTGCCATTTCCTTCAAAATAGTCAAATGGAACAAGTTAATCATACAGAATATTAAGAGTAGTTAATAGTATTTCGTAGCATAATATGAACTCATTTATAAAAGCTTTTTCTTCATATTAGCGTTTTATAAGTTTAAATTCGGGTAGTACCTACCCGTTAAGTTCATACTTAGTAGCTAATATACAATTCAACTACTACAATTCTATATGAAAAACTGATTATAATAATATTTCGCGTTCAAACTTTTATACAATATTTTACAAACTTACAATACCGCTTATTTTACATAAAGCATGAAATATAGCACACAATAACTTCGATACAAGATAGTTGTGAAGATAATTCTAGCTAGTACACAAGTCGTTCAGCAAAGGCAATAAAGACACGTAATTCATACGTCCAGAAACAAGTCATGCATTCTGGTTTTACTAGGACTACTTCCCATCCTTGGTCTTGTGGAACATAACCGTTATGGCCATTGATAAGACAGCGTGTTGTAACGTCATCAAAGGGACGAGGGTTACGTAATGACCAACAGTCTCGTAATAACCTAAAAACCTCATTTCTTACCCCAATTACTGACTCCGTCACTTCTGGGAACGTTTTGTTTAATAGTTGTAGCCCGATGTTCTTGTTCTCACTTTGGTGAGAAGCGAACATTACTAACCCGTAAGCATAACATGCTTCTTTATGTTGCATGTTAGCCGCTTTTTCTAAATCACGAAGTCCTATATTCGGATATACTGAGTCAAAATAATTTCTTAACCCGTTGCGTAAAATAGCATTTGGGTTCCCCGCAATATATGCGTCAAAGTAAACACATCATAACTTATGGATTTCCCAATGTGATATTCCCCATCTTCTGAACGAAAGCCTTTTATAAACCAAGGCATTCTTGGAACGTTCTTTGAATGTCTTACAAACTGATCTTGCCTTAAATAGTTGTGCCGAGGAATTCTGACCGACTCTAGACAAGATTTCATCAATCATGTCTCCGGGTAGGTCTCTTAAAATATTGGGTTGTCTATCCATTTTGTGTTTTTATACTGTAAAATAGACAAGAGTTAGATTCATAAAAAAAAAAAAATACTTATTAATACAAGCAATTTTTACATATATCATAAAGCATAAGCACACTATATTACATATATTACACCACACGAATATAACTATCTTATTCCGAATCGCTCGTTTCTTCTTGTTCGGTTTTGGTTCGTTTTGCCAAGTTTCTAGGGATATATGATGTTCCCCTAATACGAGCCGTCGTTATCCACATTGGTTTAGAAAAACCTGGTGGTTTAGAGGTTCCCGGGTCATTGTTACAACCTAAGGACTTCGCGGGTTGACGATACATATAAAGTTCATCGGGGTTGGAATTAGATTTCTCTATTTTTATGCCCTTTCCCTTATTATTTTATTTTGCCTTTTTAAATTCAGTTGGGGTAATTTCTATAACATCATCGGAATTCTCGTCGGAATCCGATTCATCGGAGAATTGGTAATCCTCCCAATATTTTGCTTCCTTGGCGGAAACACCATTGACCATGAATAACCTTGGTCGGTTGGTTGAGGATTCTCTTTTACTTAACCGTTTTATTATTTCCCCCACCGATTCTATTTCTTCTTCCGGTTCCGATTCTTCTTCCGGTTCCGATTCTTCTTCCGGTTCCGACTCTTCTTCCGGTTCCTCTTCGGGAACTTGTGAATCAGTCCACGAATCATTCTAATTTACATTTAACTCTTCATTATTATTAGGTGAGTCAATGGGACTTGTTCTAGAGGTAGACATCTATCACATAATATCAAACACGATAAGAGATTAATATATCACATAATATTCATATGTTAAAAATATATAGTTTCCAACAAAAATGTTAAAGAAAACATTTTTAAAGAAAACACGGTCGAAGTCCAGACTCACTAATGCATCCTAACAAACTCGATAAGACACACTAATGCAAATTTTCTGGTTCTCTAAGACCAACGCTCGGATACCAACTGAAATGTCCCGTTCTTATTGATTAAAAACGTTCCATATTAATTGATTTCGTTGCGAGGTTTTGACCTCTATATGAGACGTTTTTCAAAGACTGCATTCATTTTAAAACAAACCATAACCTTTATTTCATCAATAAAGGTTTAAAAAGCTTTACGTAGATTATCAAATAATGATAATCTAAAATATCCTGTTTACACACGACCATTACATAATGGTTTACAATACAAATATGTTACAACAAAATAAGTTTCTTGAATGAAGTTTTTACACAATATCATACAAGCATGGACTCCAATTCTCGTCCTTATTTAAGTATGCGACAGCGGAAGCTCTTAATAATCACCTGAGAATAAACATGCTTAAAACGTCAACAAAAATGTTGGTGAGTTATAGGTTTAACCTATATATATCAAATCATAATAATAGACCACAAGATTTCATATTTCAATACACATCCCATACATAGAGATAAAAATCATTCATATGGTGAACACCTGGTAACCGACAATGACAAGATGCATATATAAGAATATCCCCATCATTCCGGGACACCCTTCGGATATGATATAAATTTCGAAGTACTAAAGCATCCGCTACTTTGGATGGGGTTTGTTAGGCCCAATAGATATATCTTTAGGATTCGCGTCAATTAAGGTGTCTGTTCCCTAATTCTTAGATTACCAGACTTAATAAAAAGGGGCATATTCGATTTCGATAATTCAACCATAGAATGTAGTTTCACGTACTTGTGTCTATTTTGTAAATCATTTATAAAACCTGCATGTATTCTCATCCCAAAAATATTAGATTTTAAAAGTGGGACTATAACTCACTTTCACAGATTTTTACTTCGTCGGGAAGTAAGACTTGGCCACTGGTTGATTCACGAACCTATAACAATATATACATATATATCAAAGTATGTTCAAAATATATTTACAACACTTTTAATATATTTTGATGTTTTAAGTTTATTAAGTCAGCTGTCCTCGTTAGTAACCTACAACTAGTTGTCCACAGTTAGATGTACATAAATAAATCGATAAATATTATCTTGAATCAATCCACGACCCAGTGTATACGTATCTCAGTATTGATCACAACTCAAACTATATATATTTTGGAATCAACCTCAACCCTGTATAGCTAACTCCAACATTCACATATAGAGTGTCTATGGTTGTTCCGAAATATATATAGATGTGTCGACATGATAGGTCGAAACATTGTATACGTGTCTATGGTATCTCAAGATTACATAATATATAATACAAGTTGATTAAGTTATGGTTGGAATAGATTTGTTATCAATTTTCACGTAGCTAAAATGAGAAAAATTATCCAATCTTGTTTTACCCATAACTTCTTCATTTTAAATCCGTTTTGAGTGAATCAAATTGCTATGGTTTCATATTGAACTCTATTTTATGAATCTAAACAAAAAAGTATAGGTTTCTAGTCGGAAAAATAAGTTACAAGTCGTTTTTGTAAAGGTAGTCATTTCAGTCGAAAGAACGACGTCTAGATGACCATTTTAGAAAACATACTTCCACTTTGAGTTTAACCATAATTTTTGGATATAGTTTCATGTTCATAATAAAAATAATTTTCTCAGAATAACAACTTTTAAATCAAAGTTTATCATAGTTTTTAATTAACTAACACAAAACAGGCCCGCGGTGTTACTACGACGGCGTAAATCCGGTTTTACGGTGTTTTTCGTGTTTCCAGGTTTTAAATCATTAAGTTAGCATATCATATAGATATAGAACATGTGTTTAGTTGATTTTAAAAGTCAAGTTAGAAGGATTAACTTTTGTTTGCGAACAAGTTTAGAATTAACTAAACTATGTTCTAGTGATTACAAGTTTAAACCTTCGAATAAGATAGCTTTATATGTATGAATCGAATGATATTATGAACATCATTACTACCTTAAGTTCCTTGGATAAACCTACTGGAAAAGAGAAAAATGGATCTAGCTTCAATGGATCCTTGGATGGCTCGAAGTTCTTGAAGCAGAATCATGACACGAAAACAAGTTCAAGTAAGATCATCACTTGAAATAAGATGGTTATAGTTATAGAAATTGAACCAAAGTTTGAATATGATTATTACCTTGTATTAGAATGATAACCTACTGTAAGAAGCAAAGATTTCTTGAGGTTGGATGATCACCTTTCAAGATTGGAAGTGAGCTAGCAAACTTGAAAGTATTCTTGATTTTATGAAACTAGAACTTTTAGAATTTATGAAGAACACTTAGAACTTGAAGATAGAACTTGAGAGAGATCAATTAGATGAAGAAAATTGAAGAATGAAAGTGTTTGTAGGTGTTTTTGGTCGTTGGTGTATGGATTAGATATAAAGGATATGTTATTTTGTTTTCATGTAAATAAGTCATGAATGATTACTCATATTTTTGTAATTTTATGAGATATTTCATGCTAGTTGCCAAATGATGGTTCCCACATGTGTTAGGTGACTCACATGAGCTGCTAAGAGCTGATCATTGGAGTGTATATACCAATAGTACATACATCTAAAAGCTGTGTATTGTACGAGTACGAATACGGGTGCATACGAGTAGAATTGTTGATGAAACTGAACGAGGATCTAATTGTAAGCATTTTTGTTAAGTAGAAGTATTTTGATAAGTGTCTTGAAGTCTTTCAAAAGTGTATGAATACATATTAAAACACTACATGTATATACATTTTAACTGAGTTGTTAAGTCATCGTTAGTCGTTACATGTAAATGTTGTTTTGAAACCTTTAGGTTAACGATCTTGTTAAATGTTGTTAACCCAATGTTTATAATATCAAAAGAGATTTTAAATTACTATATTATCATGATATTATGATGTATGAATATCTCTTAATATGATATATATACATTAAATGTCGTTACAACGATAAACGTTACATATATGTCTCGTTTCAAAATCATTAAGTTAGTAGTCTTGTTTTTACATATGTAGTTCATTGTTAATATAATTAATGATATGTTTACTTATCATAATATCATGTTAACTATATATATAACCATATATATCTCATCATATAGTTTTTTACAAGTTTTAACGTTCGTGAATCACCGGTCAACTTGGGTGGTCAATTGTCTATATGAAACCTATTTCAATTAATCAAGTCTTAACAAGTTTGATTGCTTAACATGTTGGAAACATTTAATCATGTAAATATCAATCTCAATTAATATATATAAACATGGAAAAGTTCGGGTCACTACAATATCCGTATATATTATTTATTTAATTTGTATATATATAAATATATGTATGGTTAGTATTATATCTAAAATTCATTGGTTTGTTATAATTAAGTATTTATGTAAGTAATGTTAATATTTTTAGTGACAAATATAATGGTATAATAATAACTATAAAAATATAAATCTTTACTGTTAATGAAAGTTTTAATAATAATCTCATAATAATGATAATATTAATAGTTTTTGATAAAAAAAATAATAATATTGATTTTAATTCTAATATTAATGATAATTGTAATAATAATAATAATAATGGTAAATGATAACTAATACTTAATGATAATTATAATAATAACAATTATAATAATAATAATAATAATAATACTTAAATCTCCATGATACTTATATTAAGATTTATGATAACAATAATTGTAATACTTATAATTTGTAAATATGATAATAATAATAATAATAATTCTAACAATAATAACATTAATAATAACGAATGAGGTTAATACTAATAATAATAATAATAATAAGAAAAATGAAAGTTAAAAAGATTATACCCTTTTAAAGTTTATCCAAAAAGATTTGGCCAAGCGTGGGCTCGAACCTGACCACTAGCTAACCCGCTAACACCCTAAACCATTGCTCCGTGACTGTCTTTCTAATATAAACCCATTCGAATTAATTATAACTGTTTACTATTATCATCTTCTTCATCGAGTTACTCAGTTGACCAGAGATCGATCCCCTTTTAAACACCAATTAATTGTTGTTTTAGAATTATAAGATCAAACAGACCACGACCTATAATACTTGTTTGAACCAATTAAATCAAATAATTAAAAAGTTTTTGCTGTAACAGACTCATAACCCTGTTTTTAAACTTGAAATCACATCCGGGTTTTTATTGTATTTCAACCTACGATCAAAACATGAGAAATGTTTCTAATCCCTCCTAGAAACTAACTGAATCTACAATTTCACTCAAAACCCCAAATCGAAATTGAATTTCATGATGAACTATACGTTTGAATTTATGATATAAATCTTTGACTTCAAGAATTTGTAATGAATATAAAGAACTGGATAATAAGAATTTTACAGACAAATTAAATGATGAATTCCTAACACAAATGCATTCTTAGTTTTTGAGGATTGCTTCAGATTCAATCTACTGACCCACAATATAACGCGTATAGAGATTCCGAGACAGTTTCTATGATTTCGATCTACTTCATCACATAACAGCAGCTAATAGTATTCTGTATTCGATATCGTTAATGGACATTTGAATTATTTCCTCCAATAAATCATGAGATGTTCGGTGTTATATATTGATGTTTTTGGCTCGACATATAGTCACGGGGGAACAGAGAAACAGGAAGGAAATCACATCCTGATTGTGATTTTGTAATTATATACGCATATATATCTGTTTTTTTATATCTTATATTTTATATTTTTAATATTAATATTTATTAAATAACTTAATAATAATAATACTTGTTAATATTGATAATAATAATAATTATCATATTATCATAATAGAATTAATATTAATAACAATGATAATAATAATAGAAATATTAATAATAATAATAAGTAACCATAATAATTATATTAATAATATTAACAAAATAATATTAATTATAATAGGTAAAATGATAAGTGAAATGAAAATATTATTAATGATGATAATAACAATACTAATTACAATAATGTTAATATTATTGATGATAATATAATATGAATTCAAATATTACTACAAGAATTTATATATCTCGAAATCATATATATAGATTATATATTTAAAATAATAATATTAATAACACTAGTTTTGATATTACTAATGAAAGTAATAACAATGTTATTATAACAACTATATTTATCATTAAATTGAATATATCTGTATTACATATTATTGTTTATATAACTACATAAAATACATTACATAATAACTTATATAATTTTTTTTTTATAATACTTAATTATTCTGTTTTTTTTTATATTTTTAATTCAAATGATTAAAATGTATTCTATTAATTCAAATTATCTTATATACACTCATGTTGATATTTATATATATATATATATCTATTTATATTTATTTATACGCAAATGTTCGTGAATCGTCGGGAATGGTCGAAGGTAATTGATTACCTAAATATAGATTTCAAACTTTCTAGACTCAAAATTACAGATTTTGCTTATCGTGTCGGATCCATATAAAGATTAAGGTTTAAATTTGGTCAGAAATTTCCGGGTCATTACAGTACCTACTCGTTAAAGAAATTTCGTCCCCGAAATTTGATAGAGGTCGTCATGGATAACAATAAGAATGTTTTCATGATGAATATTAGGTGATAATAGAGTTTTATCATCATTGAGTAATGTAGATAAAACGATTCGATTACACGAAGAATATAAATGAAGCTATCGCAAAAGAGTGAGATGAGTAAAAATATACCCGTTTTAGCCGATGACGTATTTATGATTGATTTCCGAAATTCACGGGTTTTAAAGAAAATATTCGTAATAAGATGTGGTTCTTCGGCGATTTTGGGAAATTAAGATCTTCTTTAATTATATGCAATAATCTGATCCGATTTCTCTATCGGATATATCACTATAAATCTACCCCCTTCGTTTTTCTTATTCTCCACACCTTCTATTTTTCCTCCTTCTACTCATTCCTTAATATGCTCCATCTAATCCTTATTCTTGATATACTCTAAATTTTCATATCTTTCATTCTTCTCTTTCATCTGCCGCCAGAAAAATCTATTCACTTCTATCATTTCCTTAAAAATTATAATGTTTTTAATTCTCCCGTGTCTTTACGTTGCAATACGTATTGATATACACGGTTTGTAATTTATGGGTGGTTGTTGGGTTTTATATCCTTCGTTAATTTTTTTTAATTTTTTTTTATAGCTTCATGCTTTTGTTTTCTCTTCCCAACTTCGAGTCAAGTGAGTAATGGTCCGGAATTCGTAGATATGAAATTCGGAATGAACATGGGTAATGTTCTAAGAAAGAAATGGTAATGGATCGATTTTGATTTGTCAAATTACCAGATTATCTTGGAACAGACCGAATCATCAAGAAATATTTTCTGGATATTTTTAGAATTTGAATATAATGTAAGAGTCGTGTAACATGGCACATGATGATGGTATTGTGATTCATCATATTCCATTAGAAACTTTACATAACCTAATGTAATATAATGACGTTGATCAAGTGTCATTATATTATACTAATTTATGCATCAGTTCCCAACACTACTTCAAAACATTCTTATTTTAAATTCGGAGGTTTCAGAATTTAGAAACTAACACAGTTTCTTTTATGTTGTAACGCAGATTTTTCGGAGGAGTACATGATCTCAGATAAGGATAGTTGTGAAAATATTTCCAGAGATATGAAGAATATGCATAACGGAAGATATGAAGATATCTTATAATATCTAAGATAAGATGATGATGAAGAATATCATCTAGAAAGCGTTAGAATAAGGAGTAGGGTTCTTACTAACGGTTTCAGCAGACACTGAATCATTTGGATTCTTTGAAGTCAAACTTATTCTTGGTGATTTGTCTACGGCTTCCTTCATAATTTCGCATAATCCGCTTTTCGGTACTAAATTTTGTACTGAGTGTTTCTAATACTTCATTCTTTATCATCAACTTTGGCCATTAAGACTATCTACTACATGCTGCTTTGTCAGCATTCTCAAAGTTAACGGACCTGGGTCATCGGTTATCAAACCGAGGTAGTTTCAGGGGGATTGTGTTTTTAGATGGTTAAACGTTTATGGTAGCAGGGTGAAACATAAAAGATTTTCTGGTAATGAAGGCGAGGAGACAACGTCTATATTTCAAGGTTATAATAAGATTAGTCCAACTGTAAAGTCAAAATTGACTTGCTGGAGCTGTGACAAAATTTGGCTACTTTGAAAAGGAATTGTAAGGTTGTTTTTGCTAATAAATGATAAAGAATTCGATGCGGTACGTGTTAAACTATAACTTTGGGTTCGAGAGTTTTTCAGGTGCATAACTATATGCATAAATCTTTTCTTCCGTAGATGAAGTGCGGTTGGTTTAACTTCTCGATTGAGGTGTTTTCAAGAATAATGAAAAGATTTGAACGCGGATTGTAACTCTCGAGGTACAAATGAGATTTAAGATGAAATCAAGTGGCAAACTTGAAGAATTGTTTAGTTTCATATGTTATAATCAATATTTTAATTCATTTTAATTGTCCAAAGTTAGCAGTCCAATAGTCCAATTGTCCAATCATCCAATATATTCATATTTAAATTAATATATAATATTCGAATTAATTAATACGTATCGTGACCCGTGTACCGGTCTCAGTATTGATCACAACTCAAACTATATATATATTTTAGAATCAACCTCAACCCTGTATAGCTAACTCCGTCATTTGCATATAGAGTGTCTATGGTTGTTCCAAGATAGATATATAGATGGGTCAATATGATATGTCGAAACCTTGTATACGTGTCCCGTTATTTAAAGTGTATAAATAAATAACAGAAATTAAATAACGATAAATAAAGTGCGTAAAGTAAATAACAGAAATTAAATGACGATAAATTAAATGCGTAAAGTAAATAACAGAATTTAAATGACGATAAATAAAATTGCGATAATTAAATTGCGATAAATAAAATGTAATCAGTTAGCTAGGAACAGTTAGCTGGAATAATTAGCGTGGATTCTTAACAAAATTTCAATTAGTTAATTCGTTTGTTTCTAACAAATTTTATTTTGTCCAATGTTTCCTTCATTATGCCACTTGTTAGATTTTGATAAGTCAAAATCCAAATATGAAATTGAATGAAAAGGGTTATTATGCGGTGAACGGATACGTATATCGGTGAATGTAAGTAGGATAGTAAATGACTGTTGAATCAGATTCGATGAATGTACAGTGTAACTTATTAATAAGAAGTCTAAATATTCCTCGGGTATTACCTACTCGTTAAAATATTTTCACCATTAACAGTTTGTACAAAAGAAATTTTTAATCACAATCTTTTATGAAAATATACTTGCATATATATTTTCTTCAGATGTAATTATGGATCTAATGAGTCAATAAAATATTAAACTCCTTTGATTTATCGTTAATACAAGAATAGTTAATCTCCAAAACATTAGAGATTACTTAATTGCCATGTCGAACGAAGATAAATGAGGTAGAACGATACGTAAAGTGAAGATAATCGATGTAGAATGATATGTAGAACGAAGGTAAAGTAGATAGAACGATATGTTGAACGATGATTATGCTCGAGGTACAGAATGAGATGTTGAGGCATGGATTGTTGAAACTTGGGTTATTGGTGATACTGGTATCATTGGTGCTGAAGCGGGTGATGTTACTGGTGTTGGTGATACTGCTGGTGCTTGCAAATTGTGTACCGTGCTCTCTAAAGTTAATACTCGAGCTCAGAGTTCTCTAACTTCTTCTACTAACCCTGGTTGGTTATCAGTGTGAGGTAAAGGTCGAATATCTTCTCTAGTTCCGTTAATGGTAGTCTCAAGTCGAAAAATTCTTGCAAAAAGGGTATAAACGGTGTTGCGAACGGGTTCGCCAGTTAGCGGGTCAAGTACTCCAAGGTTAGGTGGTAGATTTGGTTCATGATATGGAGTACCTTCTTCCCTTCTCCATAGGGTGAGTATGTCGCGAACCCACCCCCATTTTCTCCAGTAATCACGGTAGTTGATTGGTTGGTGTGCTCCTGTCACGCTGTCTTCGGAGTCAGAGGAACTTGGCCGATTCGTAGAGGCCATCTTACGCGATTTCAGAAAAAATTTTTGGTATGAAGAGTTTAGTGACAGCAATTGATAGTTGGATGGTATTCTCAATGCATCATATGCATAGATATATATAGCACCAGATTCCCCTAAATTATGGAGTAATTTACGGAAGATATCAGGCAAAGTCTATCGTAATAGATACGCTAAGATATAATTTAGCAGATATGCTAAGATATGAGTTTTGTCTATACACTAATCATGCAGTCAATGCAGTAAGATGTGTCTAGACTAAGAATAATGAGTAGGTAATTTCCTAAAGATGATAAGCAGATGATTTCCGACAAAAATGATAAGCAAAACTTTTGACATGCAGACACGGTAGAAGTCCAGATCCACTAATGCATCTAAACAACTATCAATTAGACACATTAATGCAAGACCTGTTTCGCTAAGACCACCGCTCTGATACCAACTTTGACAACCCGTCCTAATCCTCCTGGACGAAGTTATCAACATTTGGTCCCATTGCGATGATCGACTCCAAGTAATGTCCTTAACATGAGCAAATGCACAGCGGAAGACTTAATTCGTACCCGAGAATAACATGCTTTAAAACGTCAACATAAAGTTAGTGAGATATAGGTTTAAGTGCTAGCAGCGTTATAAATATAGACCACAAGATTTCATATGTTTTAAATAAAATATTCTAAGTTGTTGAGCACTTGATAACCATACTTAACATTTAATCAACGTCGCATATTCCCTTTATTATGAAATCTTACTACACCGTACCAAGTGTAGTCACCGAAACGAAGTACTGTGCAACCGTTGAATACTGGTCATCCATTCCGGTTGGGGTTGTCAGGCCTGATTGATCTATCAAAAGGATTCGCGTTTACAATACCGCATGTAAATAGTAGTTACCAAGTTACAGGGAAGTATGCCAGTGGTACAACTCTACGTAGAATATATATTTTTAATCACTTGTGTCAATAACGTAAATCATAAAATGCATGTATTCTCATCCCAAAATATTTAGAGTTTAAAAGTGGGACTATATACTCACCTAATGTATTTTGTAGTAAAAATACATATAACATCATTGAACAAGTGTAGGGTTGGCCTCGAATTCACGAACCTATATTATTTGTATATTCATTAATACATATAATCATACTCGAACAATTTCATATACTATATCCGTATATATTATTTATTTAATTTGTATATATATAAATATATGTATGGTTAGTATTATATCTAAAATTCATTGGTTTGTTATAATTAAGTATTTATGTAAGTAATGTTAATATTTTTAGTGACAAATATAATGGTATAATAATAACTATAAAAATATAAATCTTTACTGTTAATGAAAGTTTTAATAATAATCTCATAATAATGATAATATTAATAGTTTTTGATATAAAAAAAAATAATAATATTGATTTTAATTCTAATATTAATGATAATTGTAATAATAATAATAATAATGGTAAATGATAACTAATACTTAATGATAATTATAATAATAACAATTATAATTATAATAATAATAATACTTAAATCTCCATGATACTTATATTAAGATTTATGATAACAATAATTGTAATACTTATAATTTGTAAATATGATAATAATAATAATAATAATAATTCTAACAATAATAACATTAATAATAACGAATGAGGTTAATACTAATAATAATAATAATAATAATAATAATAATAATAATAATAATAATAATAATAATAATAATAATAATAATAATAAGAAAAATGAAAGTTAAAAAGATTATACCCTTTTAAAGTTTATCCAAAAAGATTTGGCCAAGCGTGGGCTCGAACCCGACCACTAGCTAACCCGCTAACACCCTAAACCATTGCTCCATGACTGTCTTTCTAATATAAACCCATTCGAATTAATTATAATTGTTTACTATTATCATCTTCTTCATCGAGTTACTCAGTTGACCAGAGATCGATCCCCTTTTAAACACCAATTAATTGTTGTTTTAGAATTATAAGATCAAACAGGTCACGACCTATAATACTTGTTTGAACCAATTAAATCAAATAATTAAAAAGTTTTTGCTGTAACAGACTCATAACCCCGTTTTTAAACTTGAAATCACATCCGGGTTTTTATTGTATTTCAACCTACGATCAAAACTTGAGAAATGTTTCTAATCCCTCCTAGAAACTAACTGAATCTACAATTTCACTCAAAACCCCAAATCGAAATTGAATTTCATGATGAACTATACGTTTGACTTTATGATATAAATCTTTGACTTCAAGAATTTGTAATGAATATAAAGAACTGGATAATAAGAATTTTACAGACAGATTAAATGATGAATTCCTAACACAAATGCATTCTTAGTTTTTGAGGATTGCTTCAGATTCGATCTACTGACCCACAATATAACGCGTATAGAGATACCGAGACAGTTTCTATGATTTCGATCTACTTCATCACATAACAGTAGCTAATAGTATTCTGTATTCGATATCGTTAATGGACGTTTGAATTATTTCCTCCAATAAATCATGAGATGTTCGGTGTTATATATTGATGTTTTTGGCTCGACATATAGTCACGGGGGAACAGAGAAACAGGAAGGAAATCACATCCTGATTGTGATTTTGTAATTATATACGCATATATATCTGTTTTTTTTATATCTTATATTTTATATTTTTAATATTAATATTTATTAAATAACTTAATAATAATAATAATACTTGTTAATATTGATAATAATAATAATTATCATATTATCATAATAGAATTAATATTAATAACAATGATAATAATAATAGAAATATTAATAATAATAATAATAAGTAACCATAATAATTATATTAATAATATTAACAAAATAATATTAATTATAATAGGTAAAATGATAAGTGAAATGAAAATAATGAAAATATTATTAATGATGATAATAACAATACTAATTACAATAATGTTAATATTATTGATGATAATATAATATGAATTCTAATATTACTACAAGAATTTATATATCTTGAAATCATATATATAGATTATATATTTAAAATAATAATATTAATAACACTAGTTTTGATATTACTAATGAAAGTAATAATAATGTTATTATAATAACTATATTTATCATTAAATTGAATATATCTGTATTACATATTATTGTTTATATAACTACATAAAATACATTACATAATAACTTATATAAATTTTTTTTATAATACTTAATTATTCTGTTTTTTTTTATATATTTTTAATTCAAATGATTAAAATGTATTCTATTAATTCAAATTATCTTATATACACTCATGTTGATATTTATATATATATATATATATATATATATATATATATATATATATATATATATATATATATCTATTTATATTTATTTATACGCAAATGTTCGTGAATCGTCGGGAATGGTCGAAGGTAATTGATTACCTAAATATAGATTTCAAACTTTCTAGACTCAAAATTACAGATTTTGCTTATCGTGTCGGATCCATATAAAGATTAAGGTTTAAATTTGGTCGGAAATTTCCGGGTCATTACACTGTCCTTTTCCATTTTTTTTATTTTTATTTTCTTCTTTATTTTTTTCTCTCTAATTAATACCCATCGACAACTTGGTTGCTATTAAACTAGGTTTAAGGGAGTGATAAGGAGATACCAATCGACTCATAACATCATTTATCAATCACAACACTCTTTACAGTTATTTTTTTTAAATCAAATTAAACCAGAAAAATGGAAGAACACAGGTATTACCCTGTTCATGCTTTAATTTTTCAAACAGATCGATTTATTAATGAATTTAAAAATGTGCTAATGCAGTGTTGTTTGAAATCCTACATTAAAACTATCTAGAAAGTTTTGTTTGCCAATTCTCTATATCGAATCCTAATTTCGAAGTCAAAGCTTCAATTTTAAAAAGTCAAACGTGTGTTCTTCGTAAAATTTGTAAGCGTATTGATGTTTCTAATTCAATTGATGTTTGAGAAAGTTTCTAGGAGTAAATTGAAACACAATTCATGTTATAAATATTATCTATAACTTTCTCTAATTCAAAATCAAGTTTTCATATTTTTTTTTAGTCGTGAATGCAGTAGCAGTTTTAATTAAATTTCTTTTCGTTTTCTAAATATACAAACAATTGTTATGGATTGTGTTTAATTAATTGAAGTCTCAAAACCTCTGTTGTGTTGAATGGAAATTGGTTTTGGTCGATTAAATTTCCATAAAGAAGAAGAACAGTTCACGAACGAGTTATATAGTTTTGGTCTGGGTTTAATTTCAGAAAGAAGGAAACGGATGGGTGGTCTTGGGTGTTTTGTGTAATCGAGAGGTCGCGGGTTCGAGCCCGGTCATGGGCGTTTTTTTAGGAAAACCGATTAAAGGTAGTTTTATTTGTTATTTTTATTATTATTATTATTATTATTATTATTATTATTATTATTATTATTATTATTATTACTATTATTATTATGATTATAATTATAATTGTTATAATTGGTATTATAAGTGTTAGTAATGTTATTATTATTGTAGTTTTATCAATTAAGTAGTATTATCATTATTATAGTTATTATGATTATTATTATTACTAGTATTATGAAAGTAATATAAATTTGTATTATTTCCATAAATATTAGTATTAGTAACATTGTATAACTATTGCTATTATCATTATGTATTATTATTATTATTATTATTATTATTATTATTATTATTATTATTATTATTATTATTATTATTATTATTATTATTATTATTATTATTATTATTATTATTATTATTATTATCATTTTTAATAATGTTAACAAATCATTGAAAGTATTATTATTAATATTATCATGTATCGTTATTAGATAATTATTAAAATTATTATCGTAAACATCTTTAATAGTAAAATTAGTATTTTTACAGTTATTATTATTAATATCATTATATTTATCACTAAAAAGAATTTCTAACATTATTATTTTTATTAGCAATATTAATTATCATCAATATTATCATATTACCATTATAAATATCATTTTAGTATTAGTACAATTATTAGTTTTAACAAACAAACAATATATATATTTAATACATTAAACATAACAAAAATTAATATTTTCACATACCAAAAGAAATACATGAAACATATATATATATTTTTAATATAAAAATGATATAACTAATAAATTCATATATATATATATATATATATATATATATATATATATATATATATATATATATATATATATATATATATATTGTTCGATTACGATTATGTGTATTAATAAATAAACAAATGATATAGGTTCGTGAATCCGAGGCCAACCCTGCATTGTTCATTATAGTCATATGTATTTTTACTACAAAATACATTAGGTGAGTTTCATTTACTCCCTTTTTAAATGCTTTTGCATTATATATTTTTGGGACTGAGAATACATGCGCGGCTTTTATAACTGTTTTACGAAATAGACACAAGTAATCGAAACTACATTCTATGGTTGAATTATTAAACTGAATATGCCCCTTTTTAGTCTGGTAATCTAAGAATTAGGGAACAGACACCCTAATTGACGCGAATCCTAAAGATAGATCTATCGGGCCCAACAAGCCCCATCCAAAGTACCGGATGCTTTAGTACTTCGAAATTTATATCATGTCCAAAGGAGGATCCCGGAATGATGCGGATATTCTTATATTTATATTGTGAATGTCGGTTACCAGGTGTTCAATCCATATGAATGATATTTTTGTCTTTATGCATGGGACGTATGTTTATGAGAAATGAAAATATGAAATCTCGTGGTCTATTAAAATTATGAAATGATTATTTATGTTAAACTAATGAACTCACCAACCTTTTGGTTGACACTTTAAAGCATGTTTATTCTCAGGTACGAAAGAAATCTTCCGTTGTGCATTTGCTCATCTTAGAGATATTACTTGGAGTCATTCATGACATATTTCAAAAGACGTTGCATTCGAGTCGTTTAGTTCATCAAGATTATTAATAAGTCAATTATAGTAAGATATATTACTAAATGGTATGAATTTTGTCAACTTTCGATGTAATGAAAGATTGTCTTTTCAAAAATGAATGCAATATTTGTAAAATGTATCATATAGAGGTCAAGTACCTCGCGATGTAATCAATTGTTGTGAATCGTTTATAATCGATATGAACTTCGTCCGAATGGATTAGGACGGGTTATCAGAGTTGGCATCAGAGCTGGTATAACGCCGTCCATGTGTGGCGGGTTAGTCGTAAAGGAGGTTCTCACAGTGTTACCTGTAACGAAGCATTGGCTCTTACTCCTTGTGATCCCTTACGAGGGTTGGCAGTAGCCGAGAGGCAGGCCCTAAAATCAGTGTCTGAGGTACACTTAGTGGTCACCAGGCGGTTAGTGGGGAAGGCGCTGGGTGGGACGGTGGTTGTCCCCAACTGTATCACAGTTGGTATCAGAGCGGTGGTCTTAGCAAGCCAGGTCTGCATTAGTGTGTATAACTGATAAGTCGTTAGGATGCATTAGTGAGTCTGGACTTCGACCGTGTTTGCATGTCAAAAGTTTTGCTTATCATTAGTGTCGAAAATTATTTGCTTATCATCCTTAAAGTCTAGACACGTCTTACTGCCTCTATTGCATAGACAGTGTATAGATAAATTCATATCTTAGCGTATCTGTTATTGTTGCCTTTGCCTGACAGCTTCCGTAGATTCCTCCGTAACTTATGGGATTTTAGTATTATATATGCATATGTAAATTATGTATTGCAGGGTACTAATCTACATCTTATAATCTATTTCTTATCGAAAATCCTTCATCTGATCGTACGAGATGAATCCCTTAACCAGTTTGAGTCCCTCAGATTTCAATAGCTATTCCTATAGTTATCCCGACAGCTATTCCGACATGGATATTCACCTAAGCTCCGAAAGCGGTGTCACCAGAATGAATCAATCAATCAGCTATCCCCAATTCATCTGATGGGTTCGTAGTCGACTTAATCAATGGAGACGCGAAGAAGGCGACCCCTTCCACCAACCAAATTCACCACTTGACAATGAACCTGAAGCGCTTACCGACGAACCTGTCGGAAACACCATTTCAACACTCCTCTCCAGAGTATCTCGCCACGATTATATTCTATATAAAATTCTAAACCTTATTCATCCGGTCATTCCGACCGACAATCATCCCGAAAAAATAGAAGAAGTTAGCGAACTTCGCGCTCGAGTAATCAATTTGGAGAATATGGTGCAAAATCTACCAGCTTCAACAACATCACCAGCACCAACAGTACCATCAATAACAGCACCAGTACCATCAACAATCCATGCCTCAATATCACCATCTGTACTTCGAGTATGATCTTCGTTCGACGTATCGTTCTACCTCATTTATCTTCGTTCGACATGGCGAATATGTAATCTCTAAAGTTTTAGAGATTATTTATTCTAATTCCAACCGAAAACTAAATGAGTTTAATATTAAGTTAACTCATTAAATCCATGATTACATATGAAGAAAATATATATATGTAAGTATATTTTCATAAAGATTGTAACTAAAAATTCTTTTGTACAAATTGTTAATGGTGAAAATATTTTAACGGGTAGGAAATACCCTACAAATATTTAGATTTTCACTTTAATAAGTTACACTGTACATTTGACGAAGCTGATTCAACAGTCATTTACTATCCTACTTACAACCACCGATATACGTATCCGTTCACCGCGGAATAACCATTTTCATTCAATTTCATATTTGGATTTTGACCTATCGGAATCCAACAAGTGGTATAATGAAGAAAACATTTGAAAAAATAAAAATTTGATAGAAACAAACAAATTAACTATGAGAAATTTTATTAAGAATCCACGCTAACTGTTCCTAGCTAATTGTTCCTAGCTAACTGATTACATTTTATTTATCGCAATTTACATTCTCGCAATTTTATTTATCGTCATTTAATTTCTGTCATTTATTTTACGCACTTTAAATATCGGGACACGTATACAAGGTTTTGACATATCATATCGACGCATATATATATATATATATATATATATATATATATATATATATATATATATTATTTGGAATAACCATAGACACTCTATATGCAGTAATGCGGGAGTTAGCTATACAGGGTTAAGGTTGATTCTACAATAATATATATACTTTGAGTTGTGATCGAGTCTGAGACGTATACGGGTCATGATACGTATTAATTAATTCGAATATTATAAAGTAAACTATATATGAATTATTATTTGTACACTGCTAACTGTGGACTATCAACATTGGATAATTAAAATGAATTAAAATATTGATTATAACATATGAAACTAAACAATTCTTCAAGTTTGCCACTTGATTTCATCTTAAACCTCATTTGTATCTTGACGATTCCAATCTGCGTTCAAACATTTCATAATTCTTGAAAACACCTCAATCGAGAAGATGAACCAACCGCATTTCATATATGGAAGGAAAGATTTATGCATATAGTTATGCACCTGAAAAACTCTTAGAACCTGAGTAAACGTTTAACACATAACTGTGCTAATTTCTTTAGTGTATTTATTACCCAAAATAACTTTGCAATTCTTCTTCAAAATAGCCAATTTTGTCACAGCTCCAGCAAGACAACTTCGACTTTTAGTACGAAACAACCTTATTATAATGTTGATATATACGCGTGCTCTTTTATTATTACCAGGGAACCTTTCATATTCCACCATATTACCATCAGCGTTTAATCATCTAAAACACAATTCTCCTGAAACCACCTCGGATTAATAACCGATGATTCAGATATCATAGCATTAAATTAAGAGAAAACAGAAAAATGGTAGATGGTCTAAACGGCCAAAAGTTTGATGATAAAGAAAGAAGTGTTAGGAACGCTCGATAGAAAATTGGGTATTGAAAAACAGATTGAACTACCCATGAAGGAGACCAAGGACAAATACAAGGACCAAACCCTATATTCAAAGGATTCAAATAATTCTGGATCCGTTGAAATCTTTAGAGAATATCTTGCTCCGAAGTCATGTTAAAATTTGCGGAAAATCTTTATCCATCAACCATCGAACTTAGCAATTCTAAAATATCATCATCAATATCTTCGATATTTCTGAGGATATTTTCATAAATATTCTCGTCCGAAATTATATACCTCCTCGTGCTTCCTGTGTATCATTATATTGGAAACATTCAATAGAAAATTTAGTACCGAAAAGCAAATTATGCGAAACTATGAAGAAAGCCGTGGACAAATCACAAAGAATAAGTTTGACTTCAAATAATCCAAATGATTCAATGTCTGCTAAAATCTTTAGTGAATATCTTCCTCCTTACTCTAAACCCTTGCAGACAATAGTTTCTATCATCCTCTGATTTTAGATATTCTGAGATATTATCGTATCTTTCATTATAAATATTCTCCATATTTCTGGAGATATTTTTATAACTATTTTTATCTGAAATAATTAATCTCTTCGTGCTATAAGTATTACATCATATAGAAACTGTTAGTTTCTATATTCTGTAGAATTTCGAGCTTAAAATATGAATGTTATTGAAGTAATGTTGGGAACTGATGCATGAGTTAGTATAATATAATGACACTTGATCAACGTGATTATATTACAGTAAGTCATGCTGAGTTTCTAATGAAATGTAATGATGGTTCACAGTAGATTATACGATCATCATGTGTCATGTTACATAACTCTTTCATTCTACATAACCTCCAAACGTATCAATAAAAATATATTCTTGATAGTTCTATCGTCTGTATTTTTGATAAATTTGAAAATTAAAACGTGCTATTACGTTTCTCTCTACTTAGAATATTCTAATCATTTGAAACTCCACACTTATGAATTCTAGACCGTTACTCACTTTACTAGAAGTTGGGAGGATAATAAAAAGGCAAAGAGCTCCAAAATATAAGGGAAAATATAAAGCCCAAAAACAACACGGAAGTTACAAACCGTGGATATTAATAGGAATAGCAATATAAAGACATGGCATAATTAAGAATAGTATCACCCCAAGGTTATATTAAAAGTAAACAGATTTTTCTGGAGGAAGATTGAAAAGAAGGATGACATAAATAATAAATAGGAAAATATTAGGGATTAGAACTGGACTAAGCATTTTCACAATTTTTTGGATGTATGAACTAAGAAAGAAAGTATAGGAATGGTAAGAATAATGGAACGGAGAAGTTTAATTTATAATGGAAATATCAGACATAGTAATCGAGGCAGATCACCGTATTTAATTATAGAGATCTTAATCTCCTTATTCGCCGAAGAATCAAATCTCTTAGATTTCAAAGATTTTCTTTAAATCCCTTGAATTCCGGAATTCAATCGTGACTACGTCAAAAGTTATGGAAAATCTCCATTACTTCATCCCGATCTTTTGTGATAACTTCATTCATACGCTTCGATTAATCGAATCATTTTATCCATTCCATATTACTCAATGATAATAAAACTCTATTTATCAACTCATATTCGTTATGAAAATATTTTTATTGTTAACCATGACCACCTCACTCAAATTTCGGGATGAAACTTCTTGAACGGGTAGGTACTGTGATGACCCGGGAATTTTCGACCAAATTTAAACTTAATCTTTTATGATTCCGACACGATAAGCAAAGTCTGTAATGTTGAGTCTCAAAAATTTTGGAACGGTTACATGAATGCATTTGTCCTTTTGACCATTCCTGACGATTCACGAATAATTGTTGTAAATAAATATATGTGTATATATATTTTATATAAATGTATGTATTGAAAATAATAAAATATAATTGATCATTAGAATTAAATATGTAAAATAATATATAGTATATTAAGACTATTATTAAAAAGAATCTATATATAAACATATATGATTTCTATGCATAGTTGGTAATATATGTATATTTTATATTGTATTATATATATATATATATATAAAAGATATAAATATTATGTGTTGTAATTTATAATATCTATTTCTAATATGAAATAATATAATATAGTAAATAGATATATAATAATTACATATATAAAATATTATTAATGTATTCATATTTACATATATAATATATGATGTAACTAATATGCAAATAAAATTACATAATAACATTTATATATATAAAATGTATAGATATTAAATATTCAGTATATGTTATTATGTAATATATTATATTACATAATTAATAATAGATAATATGAAAATACTAAACTAAATTGTAAGTTAAGATATAGTTACTAGAGTCATATTATTATCACATTCAATATTAATATCAACATTAGTATTTTTTTAGATATCATTTTATTATATATATATATATATATATATATATATATATATATATATATATATATATATATATATATATATATATATATATATATATATATATATATATATATATATATATATATATATATATATAGCTTATAGATATAAAATTTGATAAGTATAAATGATTCCTATAATATTTATTATAATATGTATATTGGAAAATGTATATAAAAGTTATAATATAATTAACATGTTATTATTATTACATTCAATATTATTAATATGTATATTAATATTAGCATAAAAATCAGTATTATTGTTATTTGTTATTAGATATTATTATTAAGAATTATTATTAATTAATATTATCAGTATTATTATATAATTATTATTATTATTATTAATATATTAATTACTAAAAGTAACTCAAGTTTATAAAAGTCATGAACCTGTACAAAAATTGCTTTAGGTTGCAATCAATCTACTATAATTTTGTTCCTATCTCTGAAGGCAGTACAAATCACAATTTTTATATTATGAATCCATCCAAATTCTGTTTGCTGTCCTTTTCCATTTTTTTATTTTTATTTTCTTCTTTATTTTTTTCTCTCTATTTAATACCCATCGACAACTTGGTTGCTATTAAACTAGGTTTAAGGGAGTGATAAGGAGATACCAGTCGACTCATAACATCATTTATCAATCACAACACCCTTTACAGTTATTTTTTTAAATCAAATTGAACCAGAAAAATGGAAGAACACAGGTATTACCCTGTTCATGCTTTAATTTTTCAAACAGATCAATTTATTAACGAATTTCAACATGTGCTAATGTAGTGTTGTTTGAAATCCTACATTAAAACTATCTGGAAAGTTTCGTTTGTAATTCTCTATATCGAACCCTAATTTTGAAGTCAAAGCTTCAATTTTAAAAAGTCAAACGTGTGTTCTTCGCAAAATTCGTAAGCGTATTGATGTTCCTAATTCAATTGATGTTTGAGAAAGTTTCTAGGAGTAAATTGAAAAACAATTCATGTTATAAATATTATCTATAACTTTCACTAATTCAAAATCAACTTTTCATATTTTTTTTTAGTCGTGAATGCAGTAGCAGTATTAATTAAATTTCTTTTCGTTTTCTAAATATACAAACAATTGTTATGGATTGTGTTTAATTAATTGAAGTCTCAAAACCTCTGTTGTGTTGAATGGAAATTGGTTTTGGTCGATTAAATTTCCATAAAGAAGAAGAACAGTTCACGAACGAGTTATATAGTTTTGGCCTGGGTTTAATTTCAGAAAGAAGGAAACGGATGGGTGGTCTTGGGTGTTTTGTGTAACCGAGAGGTCGCGGGTTCGAGCCCGGTAATAGGGCGTTTTTTTTTAGGAAAACCGATTAAAGGTAGTTTTATTTGTTATTTTTATTATTATTATTATTATTATTATTATTATTATTATTATTATTATTATTATTATTATTATTATTATTATTATTATTGTTATTATTATTATTATAATTATAATTGTTATAATTGGTATTATAAGTGTTATTAATGTTATTATTATTGTAGTTTTATCAATTAAGTAGTATTATCATTATTATAGTGATTATGATTATTATTATTACTAGTATTATGAAAATAATATAAATTTATATTATTTCCATAAATATTAGTATTATTAACATTGTATAACTATTGCAATTATCATTATGTATTATTATTATTATTATTATTATTATTATTATTATTATTATTATTATTATTATTATTATTATTATTATTATTATTATTATTATTATTATTATTATCATTTTTAATAATGTTAACAAATCATTGAAAGTATTATTATTAATATTATCATGTATCGTTATTAGATAATTATTAAAATTGTTATCATAAACATCTTTAATAGTAAAATTAGTATTTTTACAGTTATTATTATTAATAACATTATATTTATCACTAAAAGAATTTCTAACATTATTATTTTTATTAGTAATATTAAGTATTATCAATATTATCATATTACCATTATAAATATCATTTTAGTATTAGTACAATTATTAGTTTTAACAAACAAACGATATATATATTTAATACATTAAACATAACAAAAATTAATATTTTCACATACCAAAAGAAATACATGAAACATATATATATATATATTTTTAATATAAAAATGATATAACTAATAAATTCATATATATATATATGTATATATATATTGTTCGATTACGATTATGTGTATTAATAAATAAACAAATGATATAGATTCGTGAATCCGAGGCCAACCCTGCATTGTTCATTATAGTCATATGTATTTTTACTACAAAATACATTAGGTGAGTTTCATTTACTCCCTTTTTAAATGCTTTTGCATTATATATTTTTGGGACTGAGAATACATGCGCGGCTTTTATAACTGTTTTACGAAATAGACACAAGTAATCGAAACTACATTCTATGGTTGAATTATTAAACCGAATATGCCCCTTTTTAGTCTGGTAATCTAAGAATTAGGGAACAGACACCCTAATTGACGCGAATCCTAAAGATAGATCTATCGTGCCCAACAAGCCCCATCCAAAGTACCGGATGCTTTAGTACTTCGAACTTTATATCATGTCCGAAGGAGGATCCCAGAATGATGGGGATATTCTTATATGTATATTGTGAATGTCGGTTACCAGGTGTTCAATCCATATGAATGATATTTTTGTCTATATGCATGGGACGTATGTTTATGAGAAATGGAAATATGAAATCTTGTGGTCTATTAAAATTATGAAATGATTATTTATGTTAAACTAATGAACTCACCAACCTTTTGGTTGACACTTTAAAGCATGTTTATTCTCAGGTATGAAAGAAATCTTCTGCTGTGCATTTGCTCATCTTAGAGATATTACTTGGAGTCATTCATGATATATTTCAAAAGACGTTGCATTCGAGTCGTTGAGTTCATCAAGATTATTAATCAGTCAATTATAGTAAGATATATTACTAAATGGTATGCATGTTGTCAACTTTCGATGTAATGAAAGATTGTCTTTTCAAAAACGAATGCAATATTTGTAAAATGTATCATATAGAGGTCAAGTACCTCGCGATGTAATCAATTGTTGTGAATCGTTTATAATCGATATAAACTTCGTCCGGATGGATTAGAACGGGTTATCAGAGTTGGCATCAGAGCTGGTATAACGCCGTCCATGTGTGGCGGGTTAGTCGTAAAGGAGGTTCTCACAGTGTTACCTGTGACGAAGCATTAGCTCTTACTCCTTGCGATCCCTTACGAGGGTTGGCAGTAGCCGAGAGGCAGGCCCTAAAATCAGTGTCTGAGGTACACTCAGTGGTCACCAGGCGGTTAGTTGGGAAGGCACTGGGTGGGACGGTGGTTATCCCCAACTGTATCACAGTTGGTATCAGAGCGGTGGTCTTAGCAAACCAGGTCTGCATTAGTGTGTATAACTGATAAGTCGTTATGATGCATTAGTGAGTCTGGACTTCGACCGTGTCTGCATGTCAAAAGTTTTGCTTATCATTAGTGTCGAAAATTATTTGCTTATCATCCTTAAAGTCTAGACACGTCTTACTGCCTCTATTGTATAGACTGTGTATAGATAAATTCATATCTTAGCGTATCTGTTATTGTTGCCTTTGCCTGAGAGCTTCCGTAGATTCCTCCGTAACTTATGAGATTTTAGTATTATATATGCATATGTAAATTATGTATTGCAGGGTACTAATCTACATCCTATAATCTATTTCTTATCGAAAATCCTTCATCTGATCGTACGAGATGAATCCCTTAACCAGTTTGAGTCCCTCAGATTTCGATAGCTATTCCTATAGTTATTCCGACAGCTATTCCGACAGCTATTCCGACATGGATATTCACCTAAGCTTCAAAATTGGGGTCACCAGAATGAATCAATCAATCAGCTATCCCCAATTCATCTGATGGGTTCGTAGTCGACTTAATCAATGGAGATGCGAAGAAGGCGATCCCTTTCACCAACCGAATTCACCTCTTGACAATGAACCTGAAGCGCTTACCGGCAAACCTGTCCGAAATACCATTTCCACACTCCTCTCCAGAGTATCTCGCCACGATTATATTCTATCTAAAATTCTAAACCTTATTCATCCGGTCATTCCGACCGACAATCATCCCGGAATAATAGAAGAAGTTAGCGAACTTCGCGCTCGAGTAATCAATTTGGAGAATATGGTGCAAAATCTACCAGCTTCAACAACATCACCGGCACCAACAGTACCATCAATAACAGCACCAGTACCATCAACAATCCATGCCTCAATATCACCATCTGTACTTCGAGTATGATCTTCGTTCGACGTATCGTTCTACCTCATTTATCTTCGTTCGACATGGCGAATATGTAATCTCTAAAGTTTTAGAGATTATTTATTCTAATTCCAACCGAAAACTAAATGAGTTTAATATTAAGTTAACTCATTAAATCCATGATTACATCTGAAGAAAATATATATATGTAAGTATATTTTCATAAAGATTGTAACTAAAAATTCTTTTGTACAAATTGTTAATGGTGAAAATATTTTAACGCGTAGGTAATACCCTACAAATATTTAGATTTTCACTTTAATAAGTTACACTGTACATTCGACGAAGCTGATTCAACAGTCATTTACTATCCTACTTACAACCACCGATATACGTATCCGTTCACCGCGGAATAACCATTTTCATTCAATTTCATATTTGGATATTGACCTATCGGAATCCAACAAGTCGCATAATGAAGAAAAAATTTGACGAAATAAAAATTTGATAGAAACAAACAAATTAACTATGAGAAATTTTGTTAAGAATCCACGCTAACTGTTCCTAGCTAATTGTTCCTAGCTAACTGATTACATTTTATTTATCGCAATTTAATTATCGCAATTTACATTCTCGCAATTTTATTTATCGTCATTTAATTTCTGTCATTTATTTTACGCACTTTAAATATCGGGACACGTATACAAGGTTTTAACATATCATATCGACGCATATATATATATATTATTTGGAATAACCATAGATACTCTATATGCAGTAATGCGGGAGTTAGCTATACAGGGTTAAGGTTGATTCTACAATAATATATATACTTTGAGTTGTGATCGAGTCTGAGACGTATACGGGTCATGATATGTATTAATTAATTCGAATATTATAAAGTAAACTATATATGAATTATTATTTGTACACTGCTAACTGTGGACTATCAACATTGAACAATTAAAATGAATTAAAATATTGATTATAACATATGAAACTAAACAATTCTTCAAGTTTGCTACTTGATTTCATCTTAAACCTCATTTGTATCTTGACGATTCCAATCTGCGTTCAAACATTTCATAATTCTTGAAAACACCTCAATCGAGAAGATGAATCAACCGCATTTCATATATGGAAGGAAAGATTTATGCATATAGTTATGCACCTGAAAAACTCTTAGAACCTGAGTAAACGTTTAACACATAACTGTGCTAATTTCTTTAGTGTATTTATTACCCAAAATAACTTTGCAGTTCTTCTTCAAAATAGCCAATTTTGTCACACCTCCAGCAAGACAACTTCGACTTTTCATACGAAACAACCTTATTATAACGTTGATATATACGCGTGCTCTTTTATTGTTACTAGGGAACCTTTCATATTCCACCATATTACCATCAGGGTTTAATCATCTAAAAACACAATTCTTCTGAAACCACCTCGGATTAATAACCGATGATTCAGATATCATAGCATTAAATTTGGAGGAAACAGAAAAATGGTAGATGGTCTAAACGGCCAAAAGTTTGATGATAAAAAAAGGAGTGTTAGGAACGCTCGATAGAAAATTGGGTATTGAAAAACAGATTGAACTACCCATGAAGGAGACCAAGGACAAATACAAGGACCAAACCCTATATTCAAAGGATTCAGGTAATTCTGGATCCGTTGAAATCTTTAGAGAATATCTTGCTCCGAAGTCATGTTAAAATCTTGCGGAAAATCTTTCTCCATCAACCATCGAACTTAGAAATTCCAAAATATCATCATCAATATCTTCGATATTTCTGAGGATATTTTCATAAATATTCTCGTCTAAAATTATATACCTCCTCGTGCTTCCTGTGTATCATTATATTGGAAACATTCAATAGAAAATTTAGTACCGAAAAGCAGATTATGCGAAACTATGAAGAAAGCCGTGGACAAATCACAAAGAATAAGTTTGACTTCAAAGAATCCAAATGATTCAATGTCTGCTAAAATCTTTAGTGAATATCTTCCTCCTTACTCTAAACCCTTGCAGACAATAGTTTCTATCATCCTCTGATTTTAGATATTCCGAGATATTATCGTATCTTTCATTAGAAATATCTTCCATATTTCTGGAGATATTTTTATAACTATTTTTATCTGAAATCATTAATCTCTTCGTGCTATCAGTATTACATCATATAGAAACTGTTAGTTTCTATATTCTGTAGAATTTCGAGCTTAAAATATGAATGGTATTGAAGTAATGTTGGGAACTGATGCATGAGTTAGTATAATATAATGACACTTGATCAACGTGATTATATTACAGTAAGTCATGCTGAGTGTCTAATGAAACGTA
This sequence comes from Rutidosis leptorrhynchoides, assembly GCF_046630445.1. NCBI lineage: Eukaryota > Viridiplantae > Streptophyta > Magnoliopsida > Asterales > Asteraceae > Rutidosis > Rutidosis leptorrhynchoides. Next base: position 344,899,595 of record NC_092336.1, read on the forward strand.
ATGATCGTTCACAGTAGATTATACCATCATCATGTGTCATGTTACATAGCTCTTTCATTCTACATAACCTCCAAACGTATCAATAAAAATATATTCTTGATAGTTCTATGGTCTGTATTTTTGATAAATTTGAAAATCAAATCGTGCTATTACGTTTCTCTCTGCTTAGAATATTCTAATCATTCGAAACTCCACACTTACGAAATCTAGACCGTTACTCGCTTTACTAGAAGTCGGGAGGATAATAAAAAGGCAAAGAGCTCCAAAATATAAGGGAAAATATAAAACCCAAAAACAACACGGAAGTTACAAACCGTGGATATTAATAGGACTAGCAATATAAAGACACGGCATAATTAAGAATAGTAGCACCCCAAGGTTATATTAAAAGTAAACAGATTTTTCTAGTGGAAGATTGAAAAGAAGGATGACAGAAATAATAATTAGGAAAATATTAGGGATTAGAACTGGACTAAGCATTTTCACAATCTTTTGAATGTATGAACTAAGAAAGAAAGTATAGGAATGGTGAGAATAATGGAACGGAGAAGTTTAATTTATAATGGAAATATCAGACATAGTAATCGAGGCAGATCACCGTATTTAATTATAGAGATCTTAATCTCCTTATTCGCCGAAGAATCAAATCTCTTAGATTTCAAAGATTTTCTTTAAATCTCTTGAATTCCGGAATTCAATCGCGACTACGTCAAAAGTTATAGAAAATCTCCATTTCTTCATCCCGATCTTTTGTGATAACTTCATTCATACGCTTCGATTAATCGAATCATTTTATCCATTCCATATTACTCAATGATAATAAAACTCTATTTATCAACTCATATTCGTCATGAAAATATTTTTATTGTTAACCATGACCACCTCACTCAAATTTCGGGACGAAATTTCTTTAACGGGTAGGTACTGTGATGACCCGGGAATTTCCGACCAAATTTAAACTTAATCTTTTATGATTCCGACACGATAAGCAAAGTCTGTAATGTTGAGTCTCGAAAATTTTAGAACGGTTACATGAATGCATTTGTCCTTTTGACCATTCCTGACGATTCACGAATAATTGTTGTAAATAAATATATGTGTATATATATTTTATATAAATGTATGTATTGAAAATAATAAAATAAAATTGATCATTAGAATTAAATATGTAAAATAATATATAATATATTAAGACTATTATTAAAAAGAATCTATATATAAACATATATGATTTCTATGCATAGTTGGTAATATATGTATATTGTATATTGTATTATATATATATATATAAAAGATATAAATATTATGTGTTGTAATTTATAATATCTATTTCTAATATGAAATAATATAATATAGTAAATAGATATATAATAATTACATATATAAAATATTATTAATGTATTCATATTTACATATATAATATATGATGTAACTAATATGTAAATAAAATTACATAATAACATTTATATATATAAAATGTATAGATATTAAATATTCAGTATATGTTATTATGTAATATATTATATTACATAATTAATAATAGATAATATGAAAATACTAAACTAAATTGTAAGTTAAGATATAGTTACTAGAGTCATATTATTATTACATTCAATATTAATATCAACATTAGTATTTTTTAGATATCATTTTATTATATATATATATATATATATATATATATATATATATATATATATATATCTATATATATATATAGCGTATAGATATAAAATTTGATATGTATAAATGATTCCTTTAATATTTATTATAATATGTATATTGGAAAATGTATATAAAAGTTATAATATAATTAACATGTTATTATTATTACATTCAATATTATTAATATGTATATTAATATTAGCATAAAAATCAGTATTATTGTTATTTGTTATTAGATATTATTATTAAGAATTATTATTAATTAATATTATCAGTATTATTATATAATAATTATTATTATTAATATATTAATTACTAAAAGTAACTCAAGTTTATAAAAGTCATGAACCTGTACAATAATTGATTTAGGTTGCAATCAATCTACTATAATTTTGTTCCTATCTCTAAAGGCAGTACAAATCACGATTTTTATATTATGAATCCATCCAAATTCTGTTTGCTGTCCTTTTCCATTTTTTTTATTTTTTTTATTTTTATTTTCTACTTTATTTTTTTCTCTCTGATTAATACCCATCGACAACTTGGTTGCTATTAAACTAGGTTTAAGGGAGTGATAAGGAGATACCAGTCGACTCATAACATCATTTATCAATCACAACACCCTTTACAGTTATTTTTTCAAATCAAATTGAACCAGAAAAATGGAAGAACACAGGTATTACCCTGTTCATGCTTTAATTTTTCAAACAGATCGATTTATTAACGAATTTAAAAATGTGCTAATGTAGTGTTGTTTGAAATCCTGAATTAAAACTATCTGGAAAGTTTCGTTTGTAATTCTCTATATCGAACCCTAATTTCGAAGTCAAAGCTTCAATTTTAAAAAGTCAAACGTGTATTCTTCGTAAAATTCATAAGCGTATTGATGTTTCTAATTCAATTGATGTTTGAGAAAGTTTCTAGGAGTAAATTGAAACACAATTCATGTTATAAATATTATCTATAACTTTCACTAATTCAAAATCAAGTTTTCATATTTTTTTTTAGTCGTGAATGCAGTAGCAGTTTTAATTAAATTTCTTTTCGTTTTCTAAATATACAAACAATTGTTATGGATTGTGTTTAATTAATTGAAGTCTCAAAACCTCTGTTGTGTTGAATGGAAATTGGTTTTGGTCGATTAAATTTCCATAAAGAAGAAGAACAGTTCACGAACGAATTATATAGTTTTGGTCTGGGTTTAATTTCAGAAAGAAGGAAACGGATGGGTGGTCTTGGGTGTTTTGTGTAACCGAGAGGTCGCGGGTTCGAGCCCGGTCATGGGCGTTTTTTTTAGGAAAACTGATTAAAGGTAGTTTTATTTGTTATTATTATTATTATTATTATTATTATTATTATTATTATTATTATTATTATTATTATTATTATTATTATTATTATTATTATTATTATTGTTATTATTATGATTATAATTGTTATAATTGGTATTATAATTGTTATTAATGTTATTATTATTGTAGTTTTAACAATTAAGTAGTATTATCATTATTATAGTTATTATGATTATTATTATTACTATTATTATAAAAATAATATAAATTTGTATTATTTCCATAAATATTAGTATTAGTAACATTGTATAACTATTGCTATTATCATTATGTATTATTATTATTATTATTATTATTATTATTATTATTATTATTATTATTATTATTATTATTATTATTATTATTATTATTATTATTATTATTATTATTATCATTATTATTATTATTATTATTATAATTTTTAATAATGTTAACAAATCATTGAAAGTATTATTATTAATATTATCATGTATCGTTATTAGATAATTATTAAAATTGTTATCATAAACATCTTTAATAGTAAAATTAGTATTTTTAAAGTTATTATTATTAATATCATTATATTTATCACTAAAAGAATTTCTAACATTATTATTTTTATTAGTAATATTAAGTATTATCAATATTATCATATTACCATTATAAATATCATTTTAGTATTAGTACAATTATTAGTTTTAACAAACAAACGATATATATATTTAATACATTCAACATAACAAAAATTAATATTTTCACATACCAAAAGAAATACATGAAACATATATATATATATATATATATATATATATATATATATATATATATATATATATATATATATATATATATATATATATATATATATATTTAATATAAAAATGATATAACTAATAAATTCATATATATATGTATATATATATTGTTCGATTACGATTATGTGTTTTAATAAATAAACAAATGATATAGGTTCGTGAATCCGAGGCCAACCCTGCATTGTTCATTATAGTCATATGTATTTTTACTACAAAATACATTAGGTGAGTTTCATTTACTCCCTCTTTAAATGCTTTTGCATTAAATATTTTTGGGACTGAGAATATATGCGCTGCTTTTATAACTGTTTTACGAAATAGACACAAGTAATCGAAACTACATTCTATGGTTGAATTATTAAACCGAATATGCCCCTTTTTAGTCTGGTAATCTAAGAATTAGGGAACAGACACCCTAATTGACGCGAATCCTAAAGATAGATCTATCGGGCCCAACAAGCCCCATCCAAAGTACCGGATGCTTTAGTACTTTGAAATTTATATCATGTCCGAAGGAGGATCCCGGAATGATGGGGATATTCTTATATGTATATTGTGAATGTCGGTTACCAGGTGTTCAATCCATATGAATAATATTTTTGTCTCTATGCATGAGACGTATGTTTATGAGAAATGGAAATATGAAATCTTGTGGTCTATTAAAATTATGAAATGATTATTTATGTTAAACTAATGAACTCACCAACCTTTTGGTTGACACTTTAAAGCATGTTTATTCTCAGGTACGAAAGAAATCTTCCGCTGTGCATTTGCTCATCTTAGAGATATTACTTGGAGTCATTCATTACATATTTCAAAAGACATTGCATACGAGTCGTTGAGTTCATCAAGATTATTAATAAGTCAATTATAGTAAGATATATTACTAAATGGTATGCATGTTGTTAATTTTCGATGTAATGAAAGATTGTCTTTTCAAAAACGAATGCAATGTTTGTAAAATGTATCATATAGAGGTCAAGTACCTCGCGATGTAATCAATTGTTGTGAATCATTTATAATCGATATGGACTTCGTCCGAATGGATTAATACGGGTTATCACATTCAGTTGCTTCTGATTAAATATATGTTGGAGACTTTTGTGGTCGGTATATATAATACTTTTGACCCCATATAAATAATGCCTCCAAGTCTTTAATGAAAAAACAACAGCACCCAATTCCAAATCGTGAGTTGTATAATTTTGCTCGTGAATCTTCAATTGTCTAGACGCATAAGCAATCACCTTCGTTCGTTGCATTAATACACAACCAAGACCTTGCTTTGATGCGTCACAATAAATCACAAAATCATCATTCCCTTCAGGCAATGACAATATAGGTGCCGTCGTTAGCTTTTTTTCAATAACTGAAACACCTTTTCTTGTTCATCCTTCCATTCAAATTTCATCCCTTTATGTGTTAATGCAGTCAAGGGTTTTGCTATTTTGGAGAAATCTTGGATGAATCTTCTGTAGTAACCAGCCAATCCTAAAAATTGACGTATATGCTTCAGATTTTTTGGGGTTTCCCACTTTTCAACGGTTTCGATCTTTACCGTGTTCACATGGATACCTTCTTTGTTCACTATGTGACCGAGGAATTGAACTTCTTCCAACCAAAATGCCATCTTTGAAAACTTAGCGTACAGTTTTTTTTCCTCAATACTTCTAGCACTTTTCTCAAATGTTCTTCGTGCTCTTGATCATTCTTTGAGTAAATAAGTATGTCATCGATGAAAACAATGACAAACTTGTCAAGATATGGCCCACACACTCGGTTCATAAGGTACATGTGAAGGATTTTCGTATGCCCGAGAGACATATTTAATTAATGTGGCTAATATATTATGATCCAAGTCGGGTCATACCCAATAACAAGCTTACCAACACTTTAAATGTATTTAATCTTAGCGATTGGATCGTTAAGTAAATACGCGACACTTGAATTTTAGAAAATCTGTTTTCTAAAATATTATCACTTGAGATAAATTATTTGGATAATTATATATAATTGTTTATAGGTTTAAATAATTATATTGTGTTATATTTTATAAAAAGTTTATAAAGTATATAAGTAACTAAACAATGCATATATTTTATAACAAGTTTTATATATAAAACATCAAGTTTTTTATAAACATTCTTGTTATAAAATAATGGCATGGATGGGCAGATTTTGGGACTCCAAGACAAGTCCCATGCTAGTTTATTCTTGTTACTTTTGATACAAATATTCCCAAGTGCATGCTTAACAAAAAAAACCAAGTTTTGACTCTTATTTTGCACTTACAAGTTAGAAAACTCTTTCAAACTTTCTGATGTATGATTCTGGCCGAATTTTGAGCTGAACAAAAAGGGGTTCAAGTGGTTTTGCAAGTGAGAAATTCAAGTGTTATTAAATCCTAACCAAAGCAATAAGTGTTGGTTATAAGTTTGGGGTATAAACACTTGAGGTTTCATAGTTTTGAGGCTCCATTCATCTTCTTCTTTCTAGTTGCTGCTGATCAGAATTTTGGGTGCAATTAAAAGGGTTTTAAGCTTGCTTAATTAGCTAGTTAAGTGTCTAAATCTTAACTAACTTAAAGGGTGGTGTTGGTGCATCAAAGGATTAGGGTATTGCACACTTGAGGGTTCAAGTTGGTAGCTTTCTTCCATCATTTTCATCATCATTTTGCTGTCCAAATTCAGCTCATAACTCATCAAAGAGGAGGTATAATCTTCTTCCTTCTTTGTTATATGTAAGCATTATTTCATGACTTGATAACTATATGGAATTCATCTAAAGTGGTTTAACATATTAACATGCTTTCTTAATATTTTGCTTCCGCTTGTTGTAACTCTTAATGAATTGGTTTCATGAATAAGTTAACATTAAGAACTTGTTGAAATGTTGAATTCCATCAATGGTATCTAGAGCCGAAGTCTATGAAATATGCTTCTTATATATGGTCTTTAAAACCCACCAACTTTGCATTCTATGTACATGCATGAAAGTAGAATATAAAAATATTGGGGTTTAGGTGGGTTCATGATTTTGGCCGAATTTTAAGGGTTCCAAAAGTGGGTTTGGAACTTGCAAATTGGTCATATTTGTTGTATATTGTAGTTCACAATCAATGCCTTGACCTTATGATGTATGCATGTGTGTTTGAATGGATATTTGTTTGGTTGAATGGTTGTAATATTCATTCAATTTGGTTTGTAAAATTAATTATTCATTTGGTATGTAATATTAATTTTGGTTATGTAATTTATTTTATATTTGACATGTAAAATAGATTAGGATGTGTTTTCATTTTCTAGACAAAATGTATTAGGATATATTTTGTAACAAGATGAAGATGCATGAAGATCACAAGGAAGAACACAAGAAGCATGTGGATGCAAGGTTAAGTGGGAGGTTAAAACCTCTTACTTTGTGTTTTACCCATTGACCGGTGGCATTTTGTTTTCGGCTAAACAAAATGTCTACCAAAAGGCTTGATTGTGAACATTTGTTTTGCATGCGTGGTTGTTTTAATTTCTTGTATGATTGTGGATTGTGCATGTTACTACAACAAGTTATCACACAAGTTAACAACAAGCAAAATTAAAATTTAATTGGTTAAATTATTAACAACATGATATTTACCAAACCACAATTTAATCGGATAAATTGAAATGGTAAAAAGGATATTAATAAATGGTTATTAAGAACATGATAATGATCATATGTATAAAATGGTTTATATCAAGTAATTGGCTAAAATTACATGACTTGAAAATGGATTTCAAATGAACCATACACTAAATGCATGTTGGTGTATGGCATAAAAGTTTTCTTAAACTAGAATTAATGGAAACTTAAAATCCCTTCTATTAACAAGGTAAACAAGTTAAACGCCACCCTTTTGTGTGACACTTAGACATATTAGGGAACTCATGATGGGATAAAGGTCACCTAACCGTCATGAACAAACTAATATGGTTGAGGTGAATTTCGCATGCTTGTGGGATAAAGGTCACCTAACCACTTGTATGTTAAGTTTACACGTTTACACAAGTAGGACGACTTGATTTGGGAATCATGAACTTAGGGTCACCGAAGCATGAGGAACAAATAGGCGTTGATGGGATAAATATGCCATGCAAAAGGATTGCATGATCCCATAATTTAGAAGTTACAAAAGGATTGCAATTGTCATTATGACTACCTAGCTAAATCAAATAACGGGATAAAGGTCACCTAACCGAAATTTGATTTACCGTTGGATTCTAATATTTAATATGTCAATTAAAATATAAAAGGGTATTGTTTATTAAATTTAAAATCAATACTTAAATGAACTTTGTTAAATATTGTAGATGGCCGCTAATAACATCAACAACACGCAAAATGCACCAATTAACTTACACAACCTATCATTAAGGTCTCTCCTCGAGAAAGACAAACTCAACCATACGAACTTTATGGATTGGTTCCGTAATCTTAGGATTGTCCTCAAACTCGAGGATAAGGCGTATGTGTTGGAGGACCCCATTCCCGATCAACCCGACGAGGATGATACGGAAGGCATGGCTTATTGGGATAAGTATTGCACCGATTCGGTGCAAGTCGCTTGCCTAATGCTTGGGACTATGATACCCGAACTCCAAAAGGATTTCGAGCATCATACTGCATACGACGTGATCACGCAATTGAAGGAGATGTTCCTTCAACAAGCACGTGTCGAGCGCTTCGAGACCGTTCGAGCGCTTCATGCATGTCGTATGGACGACTCCCAATCCGTTTCATCTTATGTCCTTAAGATGAAAAGCCTCATTAATCGCGCAAACCGTCTTAATCTCAACATATCCAATGAGCTAGCCACGGATCTTATCCTAAACTCCTTGTCAAAGAGGTTTAACCAATTTGTAATTAATTACAATATGAATGGGATGGATAAGACCATTGGCGAACTTCATGGCATGCTTAGGACGGCGGAAACTAGCATGGGTAAGAGGGCTTCACCCGTGCTAATGATCAATGATGGTGGGTCCAAAGGTAACAACACCTCTAAGCCAAAGGCGGCTAAGAGGAAAGGACCCCCCCATCAAGGCAAGGGAAAGGGGAGGATGGTTACCCCAACTAAAAACAAGAACAAGAAGCAAAAGGTTGTCGGACAAGCAAACCCCAAGGAAGACCCGTGCTTCGGTTGCGGTGAAATGGGTCACTGGAAACGCAACTGCCCGGTCTACCTTAAGGAGTTGAAGGAAAAGAGGGATGCTGGGCAAACCTCAGGTACTATATATATGGTATATATAGAGCTTAGTATTACTTCTTCTAATACATGGGTATTAGACACTGGATGTGGAAATCACATTTGCAATTCTTTGCAGGGGTTCAAAAGAAGTAGCAAGCAAACGGGAACATCAAGTCTCTTTATGGGTAATGGAGCCAAAGTGCAAGTGAAGGCTCAAGGAGACTTTGTATTAAAGCTTCCAAGTGGTTTGGAACTTATTTTGAACAATGTTTTGTATGCACCGGATTTATGTCGAAACATTATTTCAGTTTCCCGTTTAAAACAATGTGGTTTTTATCTTAATTTTGTTAATGATGATATCCACGTTTATTTAGGTAATGTATTCTATTTTAAGGCCTCGCCTTCAAATGGAATTTATGAATTGATTCATGATGACACATCATCTAGTAGCTCAATATACCATACTAGTACCAAGAAACTCAAAAGGGATTTGAGTGATTCCTACTTATGGCATTGTCGCCTTGGTCACATAAACAAGAATCGAATGCATACACTTCAAAAGAATGGCCTTTTGAAATCAAATGAACTAGACTCGTTTGATGTATGTGAATCTTGTTTACAAGGCAAAATGACTAAAGCACCTTTCAAAGGGACCTACGAAAGGGCTAAGAACTTATTGGGATTAATACATTCGGATGTATGTGGACCCTTTAAGCCCATAACTAGGAATGGTGAAAGATACTTCGTTACTTTCATTGATGACTTCAGTCGTTTCGGATATGTCTACTTGTTAAAGACATAAGGACGAAACTTTTGAAGCATTCAAAGAGTATCAAAACGAAGTACAAAATCAACTCAATAAGACAATCAAGGTACTCCGTACCGATAGAGGAGGTGAATACCTAAGCGATGCCTTCCAAGATCATCTTAGAAGTTGTGGGATTATCTCGCAAACTTACTCCACCCGGGACACCACAGCTTAATGGTGTATCCGAAAGGAGGAGCCGAACCCTAATGGATATGGTTCGATCAATGATGGCTAGAAGCTCGTTACCTCTGTCATTTTGGGGTTATTGTCTATGCTCCGCGGCTCGTATTTTAAATATGGCCCCAACTAAGAAAGTGGAACGAACTCCTCATGAGATGTGGTTTGGAAAACCTCCATCTCTATTATACTTAAAGGTATGGGGATGTGAAGCTTATCCTAAGCGTTACGTCCCTAATAAGTTGAATGCTCGATCCACGAAGTGTATCTTCATAGGATATCCCAAGGATGATATGGGATATTATTTCTATGATCCATCCGAGCAAAATGTATTTGTTGCTCGAAAGGCTGAATTCCTTGAAACTAAGTTCCTAATGGAAGGAAATAGTGAAAGGAAGATAGATCTTGAAGAGGTTCAAGATCAAGTAGATGATACACAATTGGTTGACACTAGCACTCAACATGAAAATGTTGAGAGTGATCAAATGGATGATCAAAATACACAAGACGTTCGCAGATCTGGTAGGATTAGTAATCCTCCTGAGAGATATGGGTTTCTCATGGATGGTTGCTATGTGGTTGATTTGGATGAACCAACAAACTACCAAGATGCTTTATCAAGGATTGATAAGGATAAATGGCAGGAAGCCATGAACGCTGAGATGCAATCCATGTATGACAACCAAGTTTGGGAACTTGTTGAACAACCTACTGGCTCAAGGCTAGTTGATTGTAAATGGCTTTTCAAGTTGAAAACCGACATACATGGAAACTTGGATACATATAAAGCTAGACTTGTAGCAAAAGGTTTCACTCAAACTCAAGGGGTTGACTATGATGAAACTTTTTCGCCTGTGGCAATGCTAAAGTCTATTAGGATATTACTTGCCATTGCTGCTCATTATGATTATGAAATATGGCAAATGGATGTCAAGACCGCTTTCCTAAACGGACATCTTGAGGAAGATGTCTACATGGTTCAGCCTGAAGGTTTTGTTGATCCGAAATATCCTAAGAAGGTATGCAAGTTAAAGAAGTCAATCTACGGATTGAAACAAGCATCTAGAATGTGGAATCATCGTTTTAATGAGGAGGCCAAGAAATTTGGCTTCATTAAAAATGGTGATGAAGCTTGTGTATACAAGAAAGCTAGTGGGAGCACTATCATGTTCCTTGTATTATATGTGGATGATATATTACTATTTGGAAATGATGTTCCGGCAATGCAAGGAGTTAAAACTTGGTTAAGTAAATGCTTCTCCATTAAGGATCTTGGAGAAGCACAATATGTTTTGGGGATTGGGATCTACAGGGATAGATCCAAGAAGCTGATAGGTTTGAATCAAAGTGCATACATTGAAAAGATCTTGAAAAGGTTCAAGATGGAGAACTCTAAGAAAGGTTTGGTACCTATTCAAAAGGGAACACTTCTCAGTTCATCTCAGTGCCCCACCACGAAAGATGAATAGGAGAGAATGAAGAAAGTCCCATATGCGTCTGCTATTGGGTCAATCATGTATGCAATGATATGCACTAGACCGGATGTGTCATGCGCTCTTAGCCTGACAAGTAGATACCAGAATAACCCAGGAAACATTCATTGGATTGCTGTCAAAAGTATATTGAAATACCTTAGGAGGACTAAGGATATGTTTCTTATATACGGGTCTGGTGAGGAGGAACTCGCTGTAAAAGGTTACGTAGATGCAAGTTTCCAAACTGATCGAGATGATTCTCGATCACAATCCGGTTACGTCTTCACGTTAAATGGAGGTGCGGTCTCTTGGAAGAGTTCAAAACAGGATGTTGTTGCTTTATCCACTACAGAGTCGGAGTACATCACCGCATCATTGGTAGCTCAGGAAGCTGCATGGATGAAGAAATTCATCGATGACTTAGGAGTAGTCCCTTCCATTCAGGACCCTCTTGAGATCTTTTGTGATAACGAGGGTGCGATTGCTCAAATCAAAGAACCTCGTGCTCACCAAAAGACCCGTCACATTGAGCGGAGATTCAACTACATAAGGGATGAAGTTGAAAATGGAAAGATATGTATTCGCAAAGTTCACACAGATCTTAACATAGCGGATCCACTCACGAAGCTCTTACATGGATCAAAACATGCAGGACATGTTTGTGCTTTAGGGCTTCGATATTCTAGTGATTGGTCATGATCTGTTTTAAGTATTGTAACGGAATGAAATTGTTCAAACTCATTAATATAATTATGGTGTTAATTTATTAATCTTGAGTCAGGTTCCTATTTTGCATATTTTATCCATGAATAAGCTATTATTCTAAATTCCGTAGTCGATCACATTTGTGGGAGCAAGTGTGAGGTTTAGACTATTATGAACTTGGACTGGTATACATTCACGGGATGAATGTGGGGCAAGGTTGCAACCAAGGTTCGTAGATATTTGTGGGATACAAATATTGGAAGACCCGCCCTCAAGATTTACTAAATGGAGCCTTTGTGGTTGATCACATGTAATCTTGAGTAAAGGTGAATATCATTGTATGCTCTGACCTGAGATACATATTGGGTTCAGATATTTACCAAGTATTGTGCCTTGATTCTTTCCTTCGCTATTCTGAAATATGGTAGTTCATAAGGAAGAGCTCAGGTGTAATGCAAAGTATATATATCTAGGACGTATGTGATCAAGATGGAATTTGTCCCTCTTATTTGTTAAGAGTCAGATGTCTGAGGCCTGATAAAGTTAAATCTAGAAGAGAGTGATCACTCTGTGTCTCTTGGATTTAGCATGACATCTAGGACGAAAGGAAATAATGAAAGATTCATTTATTCATATTCGAGATGGGAAACTCGAAAGGGATGATGTTATTGAATGGCACAAAGTCATAACATATTGGGGGTGATGGACGGTCGTTAGGTGGTATCCATCACTTGCATTAATTTCTTATGTTTCTCGTGCAAGTGGGAGATTGAAGGATTTTCGTATGCCCGAGAGACATATTTAATTAATGTGGCTAATATATTATGATCCAAGTCGGGTCATACCCAATAACAAGCTTACCAACACTTTAAATGTATTTAATCTTAGCGATTGGATCGTTAAGTAAATACGCGACACTTGAATTTTAGAAAATCGGTTTTCTAAAATATTATCACTTGAGATAAATTATTTGGATAATTATATATAATTGTTTATAGGTTTAAATAATTATATTCTGTTATATTTTATAAAAAGTTTATAAAGTATATAAGTAACTAAACAATGCATATATTTTATAACAAGTTTTATATATAAAACATCAAGTTTTTTATAAACATTCTTGTTATAAAATAATGGCATGGATGGGCAGATTTTGGGACTCCAAGACAAGTCCCATGCTAGTTTATTCTTGTTACTTTTGATACAAATATTCCCAAGTGCATGCTTAACAAAAAAAACCAAGTTTTGACTCTTATTTTGCACTTACAAGTTAGAAAACTCTTTCAAACTTTCTGCTGTATGATTCTGGCCGAATTTTGAGCTGAACAAAAAGGGGTTCAAGTGGTTTTGCAAGTGAGAAATTCAAGTGTTATTAAATCCTAACCAAAGCAATAAGTGTTGGTTATAAGTTTGGGGTATAAACACTTGAGGTTTCATAGTTTTGAGGCTCCATTCATCATCTTCTTTCTAGTTGCTGCTGATCAGAATTTTGGGTGCAATTAAAAGGGTTTTAAGCTTGCTTAATTAGCTAGTTAAGTGTCTAAATCTTAACTAACTTAAAGGGTGGTGTTGGTGCATCAAAGGATTAGGGTATTGCACACTTGAGGGTTCAAGTTGGTAGCTTTCTTCCATCATTTTCATCATCATTTTGCTGTCCAAATTCAGCTCATAACTCATCATAGAGGAGGTATAATCTTCTTCCTTCTTTGTTATATGTAAGCATTATTTCATGACTTGATAACTATATGGAATTCATCTAAAGTGGTTTAACATATTAACATGCTTTCTTAATATTTTGCTTCCGCTTGTTGTAACTCTTAATGAATTGGTTTCATGAATAAGTTAACATTAAGAACTTGTTGAAATGTTGAATTCCATCAACATGAACACAGCTGGTGCGTTAGTCAATCCAAACAGCATAACCATAAACTCGTAATGACCATAACTCGTCCTAAAAGCAGTTTTTGGAATATCATCCTCCTTTACTCGCATTTGATGATATCCAGAACGTAAATCAATTTTTGAATAAACCAACGAGCCTTGTAGTTGATCAAATAAGTCGTCAATTCTTGGCAGTGGATAACGGTTTTTGATGGTAAGTTTATTCAACTCTCTGTAGTCAATACACAACCTAAATGTACCATCATTCTTCTTGACAAACAAAAAAGGAGCTCCCCATGGTGATATGCTTGGTCGAATGAAACTACGTTCTAATAGTTCTTGCAGTTGGCTTTGCAGTTCTTTCATCTCGCTGGGTGCGAGTCTGTAAGGAGCACGAGCTATTGGTGCAGCTCCTGGTACAAGATCTATTTGAAATTCAACAGATCGATGTGGAGGTAGTCCTGGTAATTCTTTCGGAAATACATCGGGAAATTCTTTTGCGATGGGAACATCATTGATGCTCTTTTCTTCAGTTTGTACTTTATCGACGTGTGCTAAAATAGCATAGCAACCTTTTCTTATTAGTTTTTGTGCCTTCAAATTACAAATAAGATGTAGCTTCGTGTTGCCCTTTTCTCCGTACACTATTAAGGGTTCTCCTTCTTCTCGTACAATGCGAATTGCATTTTTGTAACATACAATCTCTGCTTTCATCTCGTTCAGCCAGTCCATGCCAACTATTACATCAAAACTCCCTAACTCTACTGGTATCAAATCAATCTTAAATATTTCGCTACCCAGTTTAATTTCTCGATTCCGGCATATATAATCTGCTGAAATTAATTTACCGTTTGCTAATTCGAGTAAAAATTTACTATCCAACGGCGTCAATGGACAACTTAATTTAGCACAAAAATCTCTACTCATATAGATTCTATCCGCACCCGAATCAAATAAAACGTAAGCAGATTTATTGTCAAGAAGAAACGTACCCGTAACAAGCTCCGGGTCTTCATGTGCCTCTGCCGCATTAATATTGAAAACTCTTCTGCGGCCTTGTCCATTCGTGTTCTCCTGGTTCGGGAAATTTCTAATAATGTGGCCCAGTTTTCCACATTTATAACAAACTACATTGGCATAACTTGCCCCGACACTACTTGCTCCGCCATTACTCGTTCCGATACCATTTGTTCCTTTCGTTCTGTTAACCCCTGGTCCGTAGACGTCACACTTCGCCGCGCTATGACCATTTCTTTTACACTTGTTGCAAAATTTGGTGCAAAACCCCGAGTGATACTTTTCACACCTTTGGCATAGCTGCTTCTGATTGTTGTTGCGGTTGTTATTGTTGTTGGGATGATTGTTGTAGTTGTTGTTGTTGTTGTTGTGCCGGTTGTTGTAGTTGCGATTAATGTTGCGATTGTTGGGATAGTTGTTGTTGTTTTGGTGACTCTTATCACCATTTTCCTCCCACTTTCTTTTGACTAGCTTCAAGTTGTCCTCTTCGGCCGCCTGTTCTTTAATTCTTCCCTCAATCTGGTTCACTAGTTTGTGAGCCATTATACATGCCTTTTGTATGGAGGCAGGCTCGTGTGAACTTATATCTTCTTGGATTCTCTCCAGTAACCCTTTCACAAACGCGTTGATCTTCTCTTCCTCATCTTCGAACGCTCTCGGACACAATAGGCACAATTCTGTGAATCGTCTTTCGTACGAAGTAATATCGAATCCCTGTGTTCGTAACCCTCTAAGTTCTGACTTGAGCTTATTGACCTCGGTTCTGGGACAGTACTTCTCGTTCATCAAGTGCTTGAATGCTGACCACGGTAGCACGTAAGCAGCATCTTGTCCCACTTGCTCTAGATAGGTATTCCACCATGTTAACGCAATACCTGTGAACGTATGCATAGCATACTTCACTTTGTCTCCTTCATCACACTTACTTATGGCAAACACCGATTCAACTTTCTCGGTCCACCGTTTCAATCCGATTGGTCCTTCGGTCCCATCAAATTCTGAAGGTTTGCAGGTAGTGAATTCCTAGTAGGAGCATCCTACACGATTTCTTGCGCCGTTAGCTGTATTGCTAGATTCAGAGTTATTGTTGGTATGTAGTGCGGCCTGTATTGTGGCTATGTTTGAAGCAAGAAAGGCACGAAATTCCTCTTCGCTCATATTCAAGGTGTGTCGAGTAGTCGGTGCCATTTCCTTCAAAATAGTCAAATGAAACAATTTAATCGTACAGAATATTAAGAGTAGTCAATAGTATCTCGTAGCATAATATGAACTCATTTATAAAAGCTTTTTCTTCATATTAGCATTTTATAATTTTTAAATTCAGGTACTACCTACCCGTTAAGTTCATACTTAGTAGCTAATATACAATTCAACTGCTACAATTCCATATGAAAAACTGATTATAATAATATATCACATACAAATATTCTTCAAACTTACAACTTTGCTATATTACATATAACATGGAATATAGTACACTATGATACAGGACAGTTTTGAAGATAAATCTAGTTAATACGCAAGTTATTCAGCAAAGGAAATAAAGACACGTAATTCATAAGTCCAGAAACAAGTCATGCATTCTGGTTTTACTAAGACGACTTCCCATCCTTGGTCTTGTGGAAAATAACCGTTATGACCATTAGCTAGGCAGCATGTTGTAATGTCATCAAAAGGACGAGGGTTTCGTAATGTCCAACAACCCCGTAATAATCTAAAAACCTTGTTTCTCACCCCAACTACTGAATCCGTCACTTGTGGGAAAGTTTTATTTAAAAACTGCAATCCGATGTTCTTTTTCTCACTTTGGTAAGAAGCAAACATCACTAACCCGTAAGTATAACATGCTTCTTTATGTTGCATGTTAGAAGCTCTTTCTAATTCACGAAATCCTATGTTGGGATATGTTGAGTCAAAATAGGTTCTTAACCCGTAGCGTAAAATTGCATTTGGGTTCCCCGCATTTAACGCTTTAAAGAAAACACGGCGTAACTTAAAGTCTCCCCAATGTGATATACCCCACCTATCAAAGGAAAGCCTTTTATAAACTAAGGCATTTCTGGAAAGTCTTTCAAATGTTTGACAAGTTAATTTCACCATAACTAAATGTGCTGATGAATTCTGACCGACTCTAGACAAGATTTCCTAAATCATATCCTCTGGTAGGTCTTCTAAAATATTCAGTTGTCTACCCTTAACATCCATTTTGTTTTTATATTGTAAAATAGACAAGGATTAGATTCGTAATAACAAACAATACAAGCAATTTTTACATAGAACATAAAAGTACAAGCACACTACAATACATTTATTACACAACATGCTCACACCCCTCTAATCTGAATCACTGGTTTCTTCTTCTTCGAACTTGGTTCTTTTTCCTAATCTTCTAGGGATATATGATGTTCCTCTAATACGAGTCGTCGTCTTCTACATTGGTTTAGAAAAACCTGGTGGTTTAGAGGTTCCCAGGTTATTGTCATGATATTGAAAATACAGGTGTTGATGGTACATATAATGTTCATCGGGGTCGGAATCAGATTTCTCTATTTTGATGCCTTTTCCCTTATTGTTTTCTTTTGCCTCATTAAATTGGGTCGGGGTAATTTCTATAACATCATCGAAATCCTCATCAGGATCCGATTCATCAGAAAATTGGTAATTTTTCCAATATTTTGCTTCATTAGCGGAAACACCATTGACCATTATTAACTTTGGTCCATTGGTTGAGGATTTTCTTTTATTTGACCGGTTTTCTGTGGTTCCTACTATTCCCCCCTCCGGAACCTCTTCTTCTTCTTCCAGTTCCTCTTCTTCTGGTTCCTCTTCTTCCGGTTCCTCTTCTTTCGGTTCCATTTCCTCTTCTTCCGGTTCTTCGAGAACTTGTGAATCTTGCCAATGTATATTCGACTCTTCGTTATTATTAGGTGAGTCAATGGGATTTGTGCTAGAGGTAGACATCTATCACACAATATCAAACATGTTAAGAGATTAATATATCACATAATATTTACATGTTAATAATATATAGTTTCCAACAAAAATGTTAAGCAATCATTTTTAAAGAAAACACGGTCTAAGTCCAGACTCACTAATGCATCCTAACAAACTCGATAAGATACACTAATGCAAATTTTCTGGTTCTCTAAGACCAAAGCTCGGATACCAACTGAAATGTCCCGTTCATATTGATTATAAACATTCCATATTAATTGATTTCATTACGAGGTTTTGACCTCTATATGAGATGTTTTTCAAAGACTGCATTCATTTTTAAAACAACCATAACCTTTATTTTATCAATAAAGGTTTTAAAAACATTACGTAGATTTTTAAATAATGATAATCTAAAATATACTGTTTACACACGACCATTACATAATGGCTTACAATAGAAATATATTACATCGACATATGTTTCTTGAATGCAGTTTTTACACAATATCATACAAAGATAGACTCCAAATCTTGTCCTTATTTTAGTATGCAACAGCGGAAGCTCTTAGTATTCACCTAAGAATAAACATGCTTTAAACGTCAACAAAAATGTTGGTGAGTTATAGGTTTAACTTATATATATCAAATCGTAACAATAGACCACCAGATTTCATATTTCAATACACATCCCATACATAGAGATAAAAATCATTCATATGGTGAACACCTGGTAACTGACATTAACAAGATGCATATATAAGAATATCCCCATCATTTCGGGACACCCTTCGGATATGATATAAATTTCGAAGTACTAAAGTATCCGGTACTTTGGATGGGGTTTGTTAGGCCCAATAGATCTATCTTTTGGATTCGCGACAATTAGGGTGTCTGTTCCCTAATTCTTAGATTACCAGACTTAATAAAAAGGGGCATATTCGATTTCGATAATTCAACCATGGAATGTAGTTTCACGTACATGTGTCTATTTTGTAAATCATTTATAAAACCTGCATGTATTCTCATCCAAAAAATATTAGATTTTAAAAGTGGGACTATAACTCACTTTCACAGATATTTCCTTCCTCGAAAATAAGACTTGGCCACGGATCGATTCACGAACCTATACAAATATGTACATATATATCAAAGTATGATCAAAATATAATTACAACCATTTTTATTATGTTTTAAAGATTTGAGTGTATTAAGTCAGCTGTCCTCGTTAGTAACCTATAACTAGTTGTCCATAGTTAGATGTACAGAAATAAATCGATATATATATCATTTCGAGTTTCTTAATTCAATAAACTCAATTTTATGTATATAACTCATTGTTAAAATACCTAATGAGATACTTACTTATCATAATATCATGTTAACTATATATATGATCATATATATGTCATCATATAGTTTTTACAAGTTTTAACGTTCGTGAATCACCGGTCAACTTGGGTGGTCAATTGTCTATATGAAACCTATTTAAATTAATCAAGTCTTAACAAGTTTGATTGCTTAACATGTTGTAAACACTTAATCATGTAAATAAAAATTTCATTTAATATATATAAACATGTAAAAGTTCGGGTCACTACACATATTGACGCCATCTATATATATTATTTGGAACAACCATAGACACTCTGTATGCGGTAATGATCGAGTTAGCTATATAGGGTTGAGGTTGATTCTAAAATAATATATATACTTTGACTTGTGATCGAGTCTGAGACTTGTATGCACTGGGTCGTGGATTGATTCGAGATAATATATATTGATTTATTTCTGTACTACTAATTGTGAATAATTATTTGTGGACTACAAACTTTGGACTATCAACTTAACAATCTTAAATCGTTAAAACATAATAAAATATGGTATAATTATATTTAGATCATACTTTGATATATATATATATATATATATATATATATATATATATATATATATATACATATTTGTAATAGGTTCGTGAATCGACCAGTGGCCAATTGTTATTTTCCGACGAAGTGATAATCTATAAAAGTGAGTTATAGTCCCATTTTTTTTACTCTATAATATTTTGAGATGAGAATACATACAGTTTTGTAAATGTTTTACAAAATAGACACAAGTACTTGAAATTACATTCTATGTTGGATTATGAATACCGAATATCACCCTTTTAGCTTGGTAACCTAAGAATTAGGTAACAGACACCCTAATTGACGCGAATCCTAAAGGTAGATCTACGGGCACTAACTCCCCCCATACTGGAAAATGGTACGCTTTAGTACTTCGAGTTATTAATACAGATAGATTTCTGTTTTGGGGATATTCTATATGCATTTTGTTAATGTCGGTTACCAGGTGTTCAACATATGAATGGTTTTTATGCAGTTCGCATGTTATTGAAAAATGGAAATGGAAATCTTGTGGTCTATTATTACAATTTGATAAATATATAGGTTAAACCTATAACTCACCAACATTTTTGTTGACTTTTAAGCATGTTTATTCTCAGGAGATTATTAAGAGCTTTCGCTGTTGCATGCTAATTTAAGGACAAGAATTAGAGTCAGCATGCTTGTAATATATTGTTTAAAAACTGCATTCGGAGATTTAAATCGATGTGTAATATTGTTGTAAACCAATATATAATATTCGTGTGTAAAACGTTATCTTTTAGATTATCATTACTTGATAATCTACGTTATGGTTCTTGAACCTTTATTGATAAAATAAAGGTTATGGTTTGTTTTTAAATAAAACGAATGCAGTCTTTGAAAAACGTCTCATATAGAGGTCAAACCTCGTAACGAAATCAATTAATATGAAACGTTTATAATCGATATGAACGGGACATTTCAATTGGTATCCGAGCGTTGGTCTTTGAGAACAAGAAATTTGCATTAGTGTGTCTAACCGATTTTGTTAGGATGCATTAGTGAGTCTGGACTTCGACCGTGTTTACTTGAAAAACGATTGCTTAACACTTTTGTTAGAAACTACATATTTTTACATGTAAATATTATGTGATATATTAATCTCTTAACGTGTTTGATATTGTGTGATAGATGTCTACCTCTAGTACAAATCCCATCGACTCACATAATAATAATGAAGAGCCGAATGTATTTTGGGAAGATTCACAAAATCCCGAAGATGAACCGGAAGAAGAGGAACCGGAAGAAGAGGAACCCGAAGAGGTGGAACCGGAAGAGGAGGAACCGGAAGAAGAAGAGGTTCCGGAGGAATAAATATTAATAACTACAGAAAAATGGTTAAATAAAAGAAAATCCTCAACCAATGGACCAAAGTTAAAAATGGTCTATGGTGTTTCTACCGAGGAAGAAAAATATTGGGAAAATTACCAATTTTTCGATGAATCGGATCCCGACGAGGATTCCGATGATGTTATAGAAATCACCCCGGCTCAATTTAATAAGGCAAAAGAAAATAATAAAGGGAAAGCTATAAAAATATAAAAATTCGAGTCCAAAACAGATGAACTCTATGTTAACATGAAATATCCCGATGGGATATATCGTAAACACCCGTATTTCTTAAACTTTCACTATAACCCGGGAACATCTAAGCCACCAGGTTTTTCTAGACCATTTGTGAAAAGGACGGATAATATTAGAGGAGCACCATCTATCCCTAGAAAATTAGCAAAACGAAATGAGTCTGAAGAAGAAGAAACAAGTGAGTCGGAATGAAGAGTAGTAACCATGATGTGTAATATATGTATTGAAGTGTGCTTGTACTTTTATGTTATATGTAAAAATTGCTTGTATTGTGTGTTAATTATCTTATATGAATCTAATCCTCGTCTATTTTACAGTATAAAAACACAATAGACTTTAAGGATAGACAACCAAATATTTTAGAAGACTTACCAAGGGATATGATTGATGAAATCTTGTCTAAAGTCGGTCAGAATTCATCGGCACAATTATTTATGGCGAAATTAGTTTGTAGGACATTTGAAAGACGTTCCAGGCATGCCTTGGTTTATAAAAGGCTTTCCTTTAATAGATGGTGTATATCACAATGGGGAGAGCCTAAGTTACGCTGTGTTTTCTTTAAGGCATTAAGTGCGGGAAACCCTACTGCAACTTTCCGCTACGGGTTGAGAGCCTATTTTGACTCCACATATCCCAACATAGGACTTCGTTCTTTAGAAAGAGCTTCAAACATGCAACATAAAGAAGCATGTAATGTTTACGGGTTAGTGAGGTTCGCTTCTCACCAAATTGAGAAAAAGAACATTGGGTTGCAACTTCTAAATAAAACATTCCCACAAGTGACGGATTCAGTAGTTGAAGTGAGAAATAAGGTTTTTAGATTGTTACGGGGCTGTTGGGCATTACGTAACCCTTGTCCTTTTGATGACGTTACAACATGCTGCCTAGCGTCCATAGCGGTTATTTCCACAAGACCAAGGATGGGAAATAGTATTAGTAAAACCCGAATGCATGACTTTCTACTGGACCTATGAATTACGTATCTTTATTGCCTTTGCGGAACGACTTGCGTTAAACTAGAATTGTCTTCGCAATTGCCTTGTATCAAAGTTATTGTGTGCTATATTTCATGCTATATGTAAAATAGCGGTATTGTACGTTTGTAAATTATTGTATAAATGTTTGAACGTGAAATTTATTGTAATCAATTTTTCATATAGAATTGTAGTAGTTGAATTGTATGTTAGCTACTAAGTATGAACTTAACGGGTAGGTACTACCCGAATTAAAACTTATAAAACGCTAATATGAAGAAAAATCTTTTATAAATAAGTTCATATTATGCTACGAAATACTATTGACTACTCTTAATACTCTATATGATTAACTCAATTCTTTTGGCTATTTTTGAAGGAAATGGCACCGACGACTCGTCAAAACTTAAACATGAGCGATGAAGACTTCCGTGCTCTTCTTGCTGCGAACATAGCCGCAGTGCAGGCCGCAATGCAAAATAACAACAATAACTCCGGATCTAGCAGTGTAATTAATTCCACAAGGAATCGTGTAGGATACTCCTACAAAGAATTCACTGCCTGTAAACCTCTAGAATTCGATGGAACCGAAGGACCAATCGGATTGAAGTGGTGGACCGAGAATGTCGAATCGGTGTTTGCCATAAGTAAGTGCACTGAAGAATACAAAGTAAAGTACGCTACGCATACCTTCACAGGTACTGCGTTAACATGGTGGAACACCTATCTCGAGCAGGTGGGAAAGATGCTGCTTACGCACTACCGTGGTCATCATTCAAGCACTTGATGAACTAGCAGTATCGTCCCAGAAATGAGGTCAATAAGCTCAAGTTAGAGCTTAGAGGATTACGAACGCAAGGTTTCGACATCACCACGTACGAACGACGATTCACAGAGTTGTTCCTATTGTGTCCTAGAGCGTTCGAAGATGAAGAAGAGAAGATCGACGCATTTGTAAAAGGGTTACCAGAAAGAATTCAAGAAGATGTGAGTTCACACGAACCCGCCTCCATACAAAAGGCAAGTCGAATGGCTTACAAACTCATAAATCAGATTGAAGGAAGGATTAAAGAACAGGCGGCCGAAGAAACCAACACGAAACAAGTCAAGAGAAAGTGGGAAGAAACCAGTAACAAGGGTCACCAATATAACAACGACAACAATCACAATCACAATTGCAACAACTATCCCAACAACCGTAACATCAACCGGAACAATAAAAATCGCAACCCCAACAAAAACTATAACAACCGATTCAACAACAACAACAACCACAACAACAAACATCCCAACAATAATAACAAAAGGCAGAAGCCATGCCAGAGGTGTGAAGGATACCATCCGACTGGGTTCTGCCCGACAACGTGTACTAAGTGTAAAAGAAGTAGTCATGGTGCGACGAAGTGTGAAGTCTACGGACCGGTGATTAAGAAAAATAATGCAACAAATAATGTCGGGACAAATAATGCTGCCTTTATTTGTTATGGTGGTTGGAGAGGAGCGAAGCCATCCCTAAATTTCTTGCTAAACCTAAGCTATCAAGATAAGCACGCCGCCCGCCTGCTGCCGGGCAAATCTAAGTTCTCTTCCGGTCAACCCGGGCCACGTCAAGAGTAAATGCCCAAACCAAGGGAATACAAATGGGCAAAGTCGTGGAAGAGTCTTCAACATCAATGCGGCAGAAGTGCAGGAAGACCCGGAGCTTGTTATGGGTACATTTCTTATTGATAAAAAACATGCTTATGTTTTATTTGATTCGGTTGCGGATAGAAGCTATATGAGTAGTGATTTTTATGCTAAATTAAGTTATCCACTAACACCTTTGGATAATAAATTTTTACTCGAATTAGCGAATGGTAAATTAATTACAGCAGATAACATATGTCAGAATTGAGAAATTAAACTGGTTAGCGAAACGTTTAAGATTGATTTGATACCAGTAGAGTTATGGAGTTTTGATGTGATAATTGGCATGGACTGATTGAAAGAGGTGAAAGCAGAGATCGTTTGTTACAAAAATGCGATTCGTATTGTACACGAAAAAGGAAAACCTTTAATGGTGTACGGAGAAAAGAGCAACGCGAAGTTAAATCTAATTAGTAGTTTGAAGGAGCAAAAACTAATAAGAAAAGGTTGCTATGTCATTCTAGCACACATCGAGGAAGTGAAACCCGATGAAAAGAACATCAGTGATGTTCCCGTCGTAAAAGAATTTCCCGATGTATTTCCGAAAGAATTACCGGGACTACCTCCACACCGATTCGTTGAATTTCAAATAGATCTTATACCGGGAGCTGCACCAATAGCTCTTACTCCATACAGACTCGCACCCAGCGAAATGAAGGAACTCTAGAGTCAATTACAAGAACTTTTAGAGCGTGGTTTCATTCGACCAAGCACATCACCGTGGGGAGCACTTGTTTTGTTTGTCAAGAAGAAAGATGGTACATTCAGGTTGTGTATAGACTACCGAGAGTTGAACAAACTAACCATCAAGAACCGTTATCCACTACTAAGAATTAACGACTTATTTGATTAACTACAAGGCTCGTCAGTTTATTCGAAGATTGATTTACGTTATGGGTATCATCAAATGCGGGTAAAGGAGGATGATATTCCGAAGACTGCTTTCAGAACGCGTTACGATCTTTATGAGTTTATGGTTATGCCGTTTGGGTTGACTAATGTACCAGCTGTGTTCATGGACCTCATGAACCGAGTGTGTGGACCATATCTTGACAAGTTTGTTATTGTTTTCATCGATGACATCCTTATCTACTCAAAGAATGAGTAAGAGCACGAAGAACATTTAAGAAAAGTGCTAGAATTGTTGAGGAAAGAGAAACTGTACGCTAAATTTTCAAAGTGTGCATTTTAGTTTACAGAAGTTCAATTCCTCGGTCACATAGTAAGCAAAGAAGGTATTCAAGTTGATCCAGCAAAGATTGAAACCGTTGAGAAATGGGAAACCCCAAAAACTCCGATGCAGATACGCCAATTTTTAGGATTGGCTGGTTACTACAGAAGGTTCATACAAGATTTTTCCAAAATAGCAAAACACTTGACTGCATTAACGTATAAAGGGAAGAAATTTGAATGGGAGGATGAGCAGGAGAAAGCGTTTCAATTGTTGAAGAAAAAGTTAACTAGGGTACCTATATTGTCATTGCCTAAATGGAATGATGATTTTTTGATTTATTGTGATGCTTCAAAGCAACGTCTCGATTGTGTATTAATGCAACGAACGAAAGTAATTGCCTATGCATCCAGACAATTGAAGATTCACGAGAAAAATTATACGACTCACGATTTGGAATTGGGCGCTGTTGTTTTTGCATTAAAAACTTGGAGGCACTACGTATATGGGGTCAAAAGTATCATATATGCCGACCACAAAAGTCTCCAACATATATTTGATCAGAAACAACTGAACATGAGGCAGCGTAGGTGGATTGAATTGTTAAATGATTACGATTTTGAGATTCGTTACCACCCGGGGAAGGCGAATGTGGTAGCCGACGCTTTGAGTAGAAAGGACAGAGAACCTACACTGGTAAAAGCTATGAATATAATTATTCGTACTAACCTTACTACTCAAATAAAGGAGGCGCAACAAAGATTTTTGAAAGAGGTAAATTTGAAGAATGAAATACCTAAAGGATCGGAGAAACATCTTAATATTGGAGAAGACGGAACCCAGTATAGAGTTGAAAGAATTTGGGTACCAAAGTTTGGAAATGTGAGAGAATTGGTACTTAGGGAAGCGCATAAAACTAGATACTTAATACATCCCGGAGCGGGAAAGATGTACAAAGATCTCAAGAAACATTTTTGATGGACGGGTATGAAAGCCGACATTGCTACATATGTAGGAGAATGTTTGACGTGTTCTAAGGTCAAAGCTGAACATCCGAAACCATCAGGTCTACTCCAACAACCCGAAATCCTGGAATATAAATGGGAAAACATTACCATGGATTTCATTACTAAATTGCCAAGGACTGCAAGTGGTTATGATACTATCTGGGTAATAGTCGATCGTCTCACCAAATCAGGACACTTTCTGCCAATAAGAGAATATGATAAAATGGAGAAGTTGGCGCGATTATACTTGAAGGAAGTTGTCTCCAGACACGGAATACCAATCTCTATTATCTCTGATAGGGACGGTAGATTCGTTTCAAGGTTTTGGAAAACGTTACAACAAGCGTTGGGAACTCGTCTAGATATGAGTACTTCCTATCATCCACAAACTGATGGGCAGAGTGAAAGAACGATACAAACTCTCAAAGACATGCTATGAGCATGTGTTATTGATTTTGGAAACAGTTGGGATCGACATCTACCGTTAGCAGAATTTTCCGACAACAACAGTTACCACTCCAGTATTGAGATGGCACCATTTGAGGCACTTTATGGCAGAAAGTGCAGGTCACCGATTTGTTGGAATGAATTGGGGGATAGACAATTTACGGGTCCAAAAATTATCCAAGAAACTACCGAGAAAATCATTCAAATTCAACAACGGTTGAAAATCGCCCAAAGTCGACAAAAGAGCTATGCAGACAGTAAAAGAAGAGATATAGAATTTGAAATTGGTGACATGGTCATGCTTAAGGTATCACCTTGGAAAGGTGTTATTCGATTTGGTAAATGGGGGAAACTGAATCTAAGGTACATTGGACCATTCAAGATTATAGATCGTGTCAGACCAGTAGCTTACCGACTTGAATTACCTCAACAACTCGCCGGTGTACAAGATACTTTTCACGTATCGAATCTAAAGAAATGCTTAGCCAAAGAAGATCTCACTATTCCTTTAGAAGAAATTCAAATCAATGAAAAACTTCAATTCATTGAAGAACCTGTCGAGATAATGGATCCTGAGGTTAAAGGACTTAAGCAAAATAAAATACCAATCATTAAGGTTCAATGGAATGCTCTTAGAGGTCCTGAGTTCACATGGGAGCGTGAAGATCAGATGAAGAAGAAATACCCACACTTATTTCCAGATGATGCGTCAACACCTCCAACTTCTTAAAATTTCGGGACAAAATTTATTTAAGGGGAGGTACTGTAGTGACCCGAAATTTTCCATGATTATATATTATATGAGATTAATATTTACATGAATAAATGTTTCCAACATGTTAAGTAATCAAACTTGTTAAGACTTGATTAATTGAAATGAGTTTTATGTAGACAATTGACCACCCAAGTTGACCGGCGATTCACGAACGTTAAAACTTGTAAAAACGACATGATGATATATATTTGGACATATATATGGTTAACATGAGATTATGATAAGTAAGTATCTCAATAATTATATTAACAATGTGTGATATACATAAAAAAATGAGATTATTGAATTATGAAGCTCGAAACGATATACATAACGATTATCGTTATAACAACATCTTACTAAATACATATGAATCATATTAAGATATTGATACACTATATTTAACATGATAAAATGATAATTATATATATTATTAAGTATGTTAACAATGAACTACATATGTAAAATGTAGTGACCCGAACTTTTCCATGTTTATATATATTAATTGAGATTGATATTTACATGATTAAATGTTTCCAACATGTTAAGCAAGCAAACTTGTTAAGACTTGATTAATTGAAATATGTTTCATATAGACAATTGACCACCCAAGTTGACCGGCGATTCACGAACGTTAAAACTTGTAAAAACGACATGACGATATATATATATGGATATACATATGGTTAACATGAGATTATGATAAGTAAGTATCTCCATAAGTATATTAACAATGAGTTATATACATATAAACAAGACTACTAACTTAAGGATTTCGAAACGAGACATATATGTAACGATTATCGTTGTAACGACATTTAAATGTATATATATCATATTAAGATATATTAATATATCATAATATCACGATAATATAATAATTTAACATCTCATTAGATATAATAAACAATGGGTTAACAACATTAATTGAAATCGTTAACTTAAAGGTTTCAAAACAACACTTACATGTAACGACTAACGATGACTTAACGACTCAGTTAAAATGTATATACATGTAGTGTATTTAGATGTATTAAAATACTTTTGGAAGACTTCAAGACATATATCAAAACACTCATACTTAACGAAAATGGTTACAGTTACTTTCCCATTCTTTTCTTTCATCAAGAATTCTAGTCGTATTCTTACCCGTATTATACACAGCTTCAAAACGTACTTACTATGGGTATATACCAATAGGAACTAGCATGGGATTCCACTCTTGATTATGTCATGTATGACTAATCAATTTTAACTTCTACCATGAGCTAGTCAACTAACTAGAACTCCTTTTAACCCCACTCACCACTCACCAATTACCACTCATCATTCACTCCATTTCACTTCCAATTCTCTTCCTAATTATCTCTCAACACACACACACTATTATGAACGTATTTTTCCAGTAGTTAATCATCATCTTCATCAAAAATCACTTCAAGAATCAAGCTATAATCATCATAGGAAGAACACTTCAAGAACACTTCAAAAATCCCTTCAAGTTTACTAATTTACTTCCAAGCTTTCTAATCCATTCCAAGTAATCATCTAAGATCAAGAAACCTTTGTTATATACAGTAGGTTATCTTTCTTATTCAAGGTAATATTAATATTCAAAATTTGATTCAATTTCTATAACTATAAACTATCTTAATTCGAGTAAAAATCTTACTTGAACTTGTTTTTGTGTCATGATCCTACTTCAAGAACTTTCAAGCCATCCAAGATCCTTTGAAGCTAGATCATTTCTTGTCACTTCTAGTAGGTTTACCTACTAAAATTGAGGTAGTAATGATGTCCATAACATCATTCGATTCATATATATAAAACTATCTTATTCGAAGGTTTAAACTCGTAATCACTAGAACATAGTTTAGTTAATTCTAAACTTGTTCGCAAACAAAAGTTAATCCTTCTAACTTGACTTTTAAAATTAACTAAACACATGTTCTATATCTATATGATATGCTAACTTAATGATTTAAAACCTGGAAACACGAAAAACACCGTAAAACCGGATTTACGTCGTCGTAGTGTAATGACCCGCACTTTTTCGATCAATTTATACTTATAAGATTAATATTTACATAAATTAAACCTTACCAACATGATAAGCAATCCAAATTGTTGAGACTTATGTTTTCAAAGAGAGTTTTACACAACGATTGACCGTCTAGTTTGACCGATGATATCACGAACTATACAATATATGATAATTATACGTTTGTGTATATATATGTATATATACATATTTAACATGATCTAAGGATGTTTTAATACCTCATTTTGTATTAATAACAATAGGTTATAAGTATATTTTGAAACTACTAACTTAAGTTTTCAAAACAATAACCACACGTAACGTTATTTGATATAAATACTTATAACCTATAATGTTTATACATATATCGTATATATAATGTATTTAATCACTTTTTAAAGACTTAAATACATAAAACAATATAAGTATATTCACAAAAGATAGCTATATTTGAATTCTCATTCCATTTTTCACAAAATTTCTATACGTATATCTAGAGTACATGTACTCGTATCATACCTAGCTTCTATACGTATTTACTATTGGTATATACACATCAAATCACCACCAACCAGCCCTTGTTCATGCCTTATGTATAAGGTAACTCTCTTGTTCATGCCTTATGTATAAGGTAACTACTTTTGATGTTTAGTATGACTAATTACATAAAAATACAACATGAAATTTTGTCCAGGTTTTTCCATTAATCATGTTTTTATGGCCTTAAATACATCTTCCATTTTCAAATTTTACTACCACATTTCTTTAACCAAAAACACACTCTTAAGAAACTCCATAACCATTTAGCTAAAATCCATGAAGATCTAGCCATAAAAACATCACTTAATCACCATAAGAAAACTCTTACAAAAACACTTCAAGAATCCTTCCAAGAACACAAGTTTACTTCCAATCTTTCATCCAATTCCATCACCCTTTTGGTTCTAGGTTTTTACTCCTCTTTTATAGAAATCTTGTCCAAGTAACTTGAGGTAGTAACTTTGTTCATAATTGGAGAAAAATTAAATAAATCACATCTTTTTAAAATAACAGGATATTTTATATATATGTACTCATAATTTAATTTTATATGGTTCGGGATCACCCGTAAACAATACGAGAAGATTAATCATAAGATCCCATGATTGTACGCAACACGTCATTTGACAATACCGGTACTTTATGTACGCAACACGTCATTTGACAACACCGGTACCGTGGGTCAAGATTAATCTCGACCAATACATATTCGATGGGGGTTTTATTTATTTCATTGGGGGTTTATTAAACACCTAAAAATGAACCATTAAAATTGAATTACTAACATCGAGCTGCTAACTATGGACTAAGGAATTATTAAAAGTATTAAAAGTATAACAAGTATATATATGTGACGATTTTTTTAAAAGAAAAGGTATTGATATATTATATATGGATAGGTTCGTGATATCAATCGGAGACCAAGTCGAAATTACATATCTTCAAGACAAAAGTGAGTATATAGTCCCACTTTTAAACTCTAAGTATTTCGGGATGAGAATACATGTATTTTATGTTTTACGTTATGGACACAAGTAACTGAAAAATATATTCTACGTTGAGTTGTACCACTGGCATACTTCCCTGTAGCTTGGTAACTATTATTTACAGCGGTATTGTAAACGCGAATCCTGTTGATAGATCTATCGGGCCTGACAACCCCAACCGGACTGGACGACCAGTATTCAACGGTTGCACAGTACTTCGTTTCATAATTACACTTGGTACGGTGTAGTAAGATTTCATAATAAAGGGAATATGCGACGTGATTAAATGTTAAGTATGGTTACCAAGTGCTCAACCACTTAGAATATTTTTATTAAAATGTTTATATATGAAATCTTGTGGTCTATATTTATATCGCTGCCGGCATTAAACCTATATCTCACCAACTTTATGTTGACGTTTTAAACATGTCTATTCTCAGGTGATAACTAAAAGCTTCCGCTGCAACATGTTGAATTTAAGCAAGATCTTGAGTATGCATATTTGTGTCAAAAATAAAACTGCATATCCGAGGAATTGTAATGTAAAATATGCTAGAAATCTTATTGTTATCATCACATGTAAAGTTTGTAAGTCTAAGATTATCGCTAAACGATAATCAACTTTATATTGTCTAAAGCTTGTATTAACATAAGAGTTATGGTTTGTAATGTAAAATAAATGCAGTTGTTCTTTTAAAAATGTCGCATATAGAGGTCAATACCTCGCAATGAAATCATACGTTATCTAACTCGTTCTTATGGTTAAGGACGGGTTATGACATGTGGTATCAGAGCGGTGGTCTTAGCGAACCAGGTTTGCATTAGTGTGTCTAACCGAGAAGTCGTTAGGATACATTAGTAAGTCTGGACTTTGACCGGGTCTGATTTTTAAAAACCATTGCTTATCATTGTTGGTTAAAATTTATATGTAAATATTATGTAGTACTAATGGGTTAGTTGTTATGTGATAGATGTCGGGCTCAAAACTTATTATCACATTCAGCGACTCCGAACCAGAATCTTCAGATGGTGTTCCAGTCATTAACCTATCCGATGACGAAAATGATATCTTTGGGTAAGACTCACAAATTCCGGATGAACCAACTATAGGGAACCCGGAAAGTGAACCCGAGGAGGAAAGTGAACCCGAGGAAGAAAGTGAACCCGAGGAAGAAATACAGGAAATTACGAAAGACAAGTTCGAATTAGGAAAGAAACGAAAGGCTAATGAATTAGAAAATTCAAATCCCGAGTTTAGTAATGATGATGTGGCACCAACTCCACTAGACACTACCACCCCTATTCCCGCTATTCCAATTCGTTCTATCCCGGCATCCAGTTCTTCAGCCCCACCGCCAAAATATAGGCAGACAGCTAGGATAAGTGTTAGGCCATTCCTTGAACCTAAACGTCCTAGAAAATAGACCAAACGATGCACTGCCGTATTAAACTATGGGATCATATAATGTTTTGTATAATATTATTAGTGTGGTGTGCTTAATATTCGATGTAAGATAAGCATATGTAAAATAGTGAAGTATCAAATGCAATAATTTTCCATGGTTAAGTATTATTTAGATTGTAGTAATTGGTTCTGTACTAAGCTATTAAGTATGAACATTAACGGGTAGGTACTACCCTAGATATAATTATAAAATGCTAATAAGCAGAAAAGGCTTTTATAATAATACCTGGTTCATATTATTAACAAGCTATAATGTACTATAAATACACACTACATCTATAATATTCCATGTGAATAATTATTTTCTTTCATTAGGAAATGGCGCGATTGAATCGAATGACGGAACAAGAAGTCGAGGAATTCATCAACCAGCGAGTGAACGACAGAATGTTATGGGTCGAAGCTGCAAGAGCTGCTGCAGTTAACCCAAATCCTCGTGTAGGATGTACCTACAAGACTTTTCAAGCTTGCAAGCCCTCATCATTCAGTGGAACGGAAGGACCGATCGGTTTAACCCGATGGATAGAAAAGATGGAGACTGTGTTTAAAATCAGTGGTTGTGTTAAAAAGGACATGACCAAGTATGCATCATGCACTTTAAAAGATAGTTCACTCACGTGGTGGAAAAATTATGTGAAGGCTGTAGGAGGAGATGTAGCTTATGATACTCCATGGGAAGAATTCAAAATAATGTTAATCAACGAGTATTGTCCAAGGAACGAGGTTAGGAAGTTGGAAGATGAATTACGAAGCCTGAAGGTTGTTGGTACTGAAATCACTAACTATAATCAGCGATTCATGGAATTAGTTTTGCTATGTCCTGAATTAGTTCCAACCGAAGAACGGAAGATTGAAATGTACAAAGATGGTTTGCCCACAAAGGTTAAGGCAAACGTTACAGCATCGAGACCTAAGACAATTCATGAAGCTATAACCATGGCGAACGAGCTAATGGATCAGGTCATCTTGGATAAGAAAGCATTCAATACTGATGTGAAAGTATTGGGTAACAAAATAAAGTGGAATGGAAATTATGATCGAGGTAACCAACAACAATCTTTTAAGAAACAAGAAACCACGAAAGGTGCGGGTAGTGGTTCAGGTTTTGGTTACAAAGGACAAAGTCCTTTATGCAATCGATGCCACAAACATCACTTTGGTTACTGTAGTGTGGTATGCAACAAATGTAATCGACAGGGTCGCCTTGCTGAAGATTGTAGGGCTCTCGTTACAAATACAAATGGTACCAAGACTCCTGCCACCAATGCAAATAGAACTGCTTTGGCTACCATTACTTGTTATGGGTGTGGAAAACAAGGTCACTATAAGAGCCAGTGTCCGAATCCAGAGAAGAATAATGGATCTGCACGTGGAAGAGCATTTGTTATTAATGCTAGAGAGGCGTGTGAAGACCCGGAGCTTGTTACGGGTACGTTTACCATTAATAACTTATACGCATCTATTATATTTGATACTGGTGCCGATAGAAGTTATGTGAGTAGAGGCTTTTACGCAAAATTGAATTGTTCATCATTACCTCTAGATGCTAAGTACATGATTGAGTTAGCTAATGGTAAACTAATTAAAGCCGATAAAATTTGCCGTGATTGTAAAATAAATTTAGCCGGAGAAACATTTAAAATTGACTTAATACCCGTAGAATTAGGAAGTTTTGATGTAATAGTCGGCATGGACTGGATGTCCAAAGTAGGAGCTGAAGTTGTGTGTGCCAAGAAGGCAATTCGCATTCCTTGTAAGGATAAAATGCCGGTGATGATTTATGGAGAGAAGGGTAACTCAAAGTTAAAACTCATTAGCTGTTTGAAAGCCAAGAAGTGTTTAGAAAAGGGATGTTATGCTATTCTAGCACATGTTAATAAAGTCGAAAAGAAAGAAAAAGAGAAGTGCATCAACGACGTGCCTGTGGCAAGAGATTTTCCTGAAGTTTTTCCGGAAGAATTGCCGGGATTACCTCCATTTAGATCTGTAGAATTTCAAATAGATTTAGTACCAGGAGCTGCACCAGTGGCTCGTGCGCCATATAGACTTGCACCGTCCGAATTAAAAGAACTTCAAAGTCAGTTAAAAGAATTACTGGACCGTGGATTCATACGACCAAGCACTTCACCGTGGGGAGCTCCAATTTTATTTGTTAAGAAGAAAGATGGATCTTTTAGGATGTGTATAGATTATCGTGAATTAAATAAGTTAACTATCAAGAATCGGTATCCACTACCGAGAATTGATGACTTATTTGATCAACTGCAAGGATCATGTGTTTATTCGAAAATCGACCTAAGATCGGGCTATCATCAACTACGCGTCAAAGAAGAAGATATACCAAAAACTGCTTTTCGGACACGCTACGGTCATTACGAATTTTTGGTCATGCCGTTTGGATTGACGAATGCGCCAGCTGTATTCATGGACCTTATGAATCGAGTTTGTAGTCCGTATTTAGATAAGTTTGTTATCGTTTTCATTGATGACATTCTTATCTATTCCAAGAGTGAGCATGAGCAGCATTTAAGGTTAATATTAGAGTTGTTGAGAAAAGAACAGCTATATGCTAAATTTTCTAAATGTGCTTTCTGGTTGAAAGAAGTGCAATTTCTTGGCCACATTGTTAGTAGCAAAGGAATTCAGGTTGATCCAGCAAAAATTGAAGCCATTAAAAAATGGGAGACTCCTAAGACACCAACGCAGATACGCCAATTTTTGGGTTTAGCCGGTTATTATAGAAGGTTTATTCAAGATTTCTCCCGAATAGCTAAGCCGTTGACAGCGTTAACGCAAAAAGGGAAGAAATATGAATGGACCTCTGAGCAGGAGAGTGCATTTCAATTACTAAAGAAGAAGTTAACTACGGCGCCTATTTTATCGTTACCCGAAGGGAACGATGATTTTGAAATATATTGTGACGCTTCGCGACAAGGTTTTGGTTGCGTTCTTATGCAACGGAAGAAAGTTATTGCATACGCATCCCGACAATTGAAGATTCACGAGCGGAATTATACGACTCATGATCTTGAACTGGGAGCATTCGTGTTTGCATTGAAGATATGGAGACACTACTTGTATGGGGTTAAATGCACTGTGTTTACTGATCATAAAAGTCTTCAACATATTTTTGATCAGAAACAGTTGAACATGAGGCAACGTAGGTGGGTCGAGTTAATAAATGACTATGATTGTGAAATTCGTTATCATCCCGGGAAGGCGAACGTGGTGGCCGATGCTTTAAGCAGAAAGGAACGAGAACCAATTCGAGTTCGAGCGATGAACATAAAAATTCGCATGAATCTCAACTCGCAAATCAAAGAAGTTCAACGAGAAGCACTTACTAAAGAAAACATAAGAAATGAAATAATGAAGAAGTATGAGAAGCAACTCGTTATACGGGAAGACGAAATTCGATATTTTGCAAACCGTATTTGGGTACCGAAGTTGGGTGGATTAAGGAAGTTGATATTGAATGAGGCACATAAGACAAGATACTCGATACATCCTGGAGTTGGAAAGATGTACCAAGATCTTAAGACATATTATTGGTGGCCTAATTTAAAGACAGACGTTGCAACATATGTTGGGGAATGTTTAACTTGTTCCAAAGTCAAAGCTGAACACCAAAAGCCGTCAGGGTTACTTCAACAACCAGAAATCCCAGAATGGAAATGGGATGGTATTACCATGGATTTCATCACGAAGTTACCAAAGACTGCCTGGGGATATGACACCATTTGGGTGATTGTTGATCGTCTCACCAAGTCTGCACATTTCTTTCCTATAAAGGAAACGGATAGAATGGAGAAACTATTACGATTGTATATAAAGGAAATTGTTTCAAGGCATCGAATACCTATTTCCATTATATCCGATCGTGATAGTAGATTTACCTCAAAGTTCTGGCAATCACTACAGGAGGCACTAGGAACTCGTTTGGATATGAGCACCGCATATCATCCGCAAACTGACGGGCAGAGTGAAAGAACAATTCAGACTCTTGAAGACATGCTCAGGGCATGTGTGATCGATTTTGGAAACGGATGGGATAAGTATTTACCGTTAGCAGAATTCTAGTATAATAATAGTTATCATGCGAGCATTAAAGCTGCGCCATTTGAAGCACTGTATGGGAGGAAGTGTAGATCTCCTATCTGTTGGAATGAAGTAGGAGATCGACAATTAACTGGTCCCGAGATCATACACGAAACGACTGAGAAGATAGTACAAATCAAGGAGAGATTGAAAACAGCCCGTAGTCGCCAAAAGAGCTACGCCGATGTCCGAAGGAAACCATTAGAGTTTCAGATCGGGGACATGGTTATGTTAAAGGTGTCACCGTGGAAAGGTGTAATACGCTTCGGAAAAAGGGGTAAACTGAACCCAAGATATGTAGGCCCGTTCAAGATCATCGAACGCATTGGACCGGTAGCTTATCGACTCGAGTTACCGCAACAACTCGCCGGAGTACATAATACCTTTCACGTCTCAAACCTTAAGAAGTGTCTTGCAAAGGAAGACCTCACCATTCCTCTTGAAGAAATCCATGTCGACGAGAAACTACAATTCGTCGAAGAACCAATCGAAATCATGGACCGTGAAGTTAAACAGCTCAAGCAGAGCAACATACTGATCGTTAAGGTTCGTTGGAATGCTCGAAGAGGTCCTGAGTTTACTTGGGAACGAGAGGATCAGATGAAACAAAAGTATCCACACTTGTTTCTCGATGACGCAAAATAGGTACAATTTTAAAATTTCGGGACGAAATTTATTTAACGGGTAGGTACTGTAATGACCCGCACTTTTTCGATCAATTTATACTTATAAGATTAATATTTACATAAATTAAACCTTACCAACATGATAAGCAATCCAAATTGTTGAGACTTATGTTTTCAAAGAGAGTTTTACACAACGATTGACCGTCTAGTTTGACCGATGATATCACGAACTATACAATATATGATAATTATACGTTTGTGTATATATATGTATATATACATATTTAACATGATCTAAGGATGTTTTAATACCTCATTTTGTATTAATAACAATAGGTTATAAGTATATTTTGAAACTACTAACTTAAGTTTTCAAAACAATAACCATACGTAACGTTATTTGATATAAATACTTATAACCTATAATGTTTATACATATATCATATATATAATGTATTTAATCACTTTTTAAAGACTTAAATACATAAAACAATATAAGTATATTCACAAAAGATAGCTATATTTGAATTCTCATTCCATTTTTCACAAAATTTCTATACGTATATCTAGAGTACATGTACTCGTATCATACCTAGCTTCTATACGTATTTACTATTGGTATATACACATCAAATCACCACCAACCAGCCCTTGTTCATGCCTTATGTATAAGGTAACTCTCTTGTTCATGCCTTATGTATAAGGTAACTACTTTTGATGTTTAGTATGACTAATTACATAAAAATACAACATGAAATTTTGTCCATGTTTTTCCATTAATCATGTTTTTATGGCCTTAAATACATCTTCCATTTTCAAATTTTACTACCTCATTTCTTTAACCAAAAACACACTCTTAAGAAACTCCATAACCATTCAGCTAAAATCCATGAAGATCTAGCCATAAAAACATCACTTAATCACCATAAGAAAACTCTTACAAAAACACTTCAAGAATCCTTCCAAGAACACAAGTTTACTTCCAATCTTTCATCCAATTCCATCACCCTTTTGGTTCTAGGTTTTTACTCCTCTTTTACAGAAATCTTGTCCAAGTAACTTAAGGTAGTAACTTTGTTCATAACCTTATTCGATTCATATATATATAGCTATCTTATTTTATGGTATAAAATTTTAACAACAAGAACATAGTTTGAATGTTTTCAAACTTGTTTGCAAACTAAATAGATCCTTCTAACTTAACTTTTAAAATACTTCAAGACCTGTAATATATCATAAATATATGCTAATTTAACAAGGTATAACTTGGTTTTTCAAAGAACACCTTAAAAACTGTTTTTACGATGTCGGAGTGCAACCGGGGGCTGTTTGGGGTTGGATAATTAAAAACCATCTTGAACTTTGAATTGGAGGTTTATATTCTGGAAAAATGATATTTCTTATGAATATGTTAACACATAAAAATTTCATGATTTAATTCAAAGTATAAGTGTTTTTAGAAAAATGGTCATTAAATGATATTTTTGTAACAAAAATGATTAACTTCATAAGTTTCACCAAAGTTTGACCTTTGACCTGTGACTTCGAATACAAACTAAGGTATTTACAGTTCATATTCTTAAAGAGGGACTCGATCCAAGGAAGTGGCAAGTTGAACCAACGAAAACGGAGTTGTAACGAAGAAACTATGACCAAAACAAAATCGGATATCCAAGACTTGTTTAGTCACGAAAATAATTGGAGAAAAATTAAATAAATCACATCTTTTTAAAATAACATGATATTTTATATATATGTACTCATAATTTAATTTTATATGGTTCAGGATCACCCGTAAACAATACGAGAAGATTAATCATAAGATCTCATGATTGTACGCAACACGTCATTTGACAACACCGGTACTCTATGTACGCAACACGTCATTTGACAACACCGGTACCGTGGGTCAAGATTAATCTCGACCAATACATATTCGATGGGGGTTTTATTTATTTCATTGGAGGTTTATTAAACACCTAAAAATGAACCATTAAAATTGAATTACTAACATCGAGCTGCTAACTACGGACTAAGGAATTATTAAAAGTATTAAAAGTATAACAAGTATATATATGTGACGATTTTTTAAAAAGAAAAGGTATTGATATATTATATATGGATAGGTTCGTGATATCAATCGGAGACCAAGTCGAAATTACATATCTTCAAGACAAAAGTGAGTATATAGTCCCACTTTTAAACTCTAAGTATTTCGGGATGAGAATACATGTATTTTATGTTTTACGTTATGGACACAAGTAACTGAAAAATATATTCTACGTTGAGTTGTACCACTGGCATACTTCCCTGTAGCTTGGTAACTATTATTTACAACGGTATTGTAAACGCGAATCCTGTTGATAGATCTATCGGGCCTGACAACCCCAACCGGACTGGACGACCAGTATTCAACGGTTGCACAGTACTTCGTTTCGTAATTACACTTGGTACGGTGTAGTAAGATTTCATAATAAAGGGAATATGTGACGTGATTAAATATTAAGTATGGTTACCAAGTGCTCAACCACTTAGAATATTTTTATTAAAATGTTTATATATGAAATCTTGTGGTCTATATTTATATCGCTGCCGGCATTAAACCTATATCTCACCAACTTTATGTTGACGTTTTAAACATGTCTATTCTCAGGTGATAACTAAAAGCTTCCGCTGCAACATGTTGAATTTAAGCAAGATCTTGAGTATGCATATTTGTGTCAAAAATAAAACTGCATATCCGAGGAATTGTAATGTAAAATATGCTAGAAATCGTATTGTTATCATCACATGTAAAGTTTATAAGTCTAAGATTATCGCTAAACGATAATCATCTTTATATTGTCTAAAGCTTGTATTAACATAAGAGTTATGGTTTGTAATGTAAAATAAATGCAGTTATTCTTTTAAAAATGTCGCATATAGAGGTCAATACCTCGCAATGAAATCATACGTTATCTAACTCGTTCTTATGGTTAAGGACGGGTTATGACACGTAGTAACACCGCGGGCTATTTTGGGTTAGTTAATTAAAAACTATGATAAACTTTGATTTAAAAGTTGTTATTCTGAGAAAATGATTTTTATTATGAACATGAAACTATATCCAAAAATTATGGTTAAACTCAAAAATTATGGCTAAACTCGACTGAAATGACTACCTTTACAAAAACGACTTGTAACTTATTTTTCCGACTATAAACCTATACTTTTTCTGTTTAGATTCATAAAATAGAGTTCAATATGAAACCATAGCAATTTGATTCACTCAAAACGGATTTAAAATGAAGAAGTTATGGGTAAAACAAGATTGGATAATTTTTCTCATTTTAGCTACGTGAAAATTGGTAACAAATCTATTCCAACCATAACTTAATCAACTTGTATTGTATATTATGTAATCTTGAGATACCATAGACACGTATACATTGTTTCGACCTATCATGTCGACACATCTATATATATTTCGGAACAACCATAGACACTCTATATTAGAATGTTGGAGTTAGCTATACAGGGTTGAGGTTGATTCCAAAATATGTATAGTTTGAGCTGTGATCAATACTGAGATACGTATACACTGGGTCGTGGATTGATTCAAGATAATATTTATCGATTTATTTCTGTATATCTAACTGTGGACAACTAGTTGTAGGTTACTAACGAGGACAGCTGACTTAATAAACTTAAAACATCAAAATATATTAAAAGTGTTGTAAATATATTTTGAACATACTTTGATATATATGTATATATTGTTATAGGTTCGTGAATCAACCAGTGTCCAAGTCTTACTTCCCGACGAAGTAAAAATCTGTGAAGGTGAGTTATAGTCCCACTTTTAAAATCTAATATTTTTGGGATGAGAATACATGCAGGTTTTATAAATGATTTACAAAATAGACACAAGTACGTGAAACTACATTCTATGGTTGAATTATCGAAATCGAATATGCCCCTTTTTATTAAGTCTGGTAATCTAAGAATTAGGGAACAGACACCCTAATTGACGCGAATCCTAAAGATAGATCTATCGGGCCCAACAAGCCCCATCCAAAGTACCGGATGCTTTAGTACTTCGAAATTTATATCATATTCGAAGGGTGTCCCGGAATGATGGGGATATTCTTATATATGATCTTGTTAATTTCGGTTACTAGGTGTTCACCATATGAATGATTTTTATCTCTATGTATGGGATGTGTATTGAAATATGAAATCTTGTGGTCTATTGTTACGATTTGATATATATAGGTTAAACCTATAACTCACCAACATTTTTGTTGACGTTTTAAGCATGTTTATTCTCAGGTGATTATTAAGAGCTTCCGCTGTCGCATACTTAAATAAGGACGAGATTTGGAGTCCATGCTTGTATGATATTGTGTAAAAACTGCATTCAAGAAACTTATTTAGTTGTAACATATTTGTATTGTAAACCATTATGTAATGGTCGTGTGTAAACATGATATTTTAGATTATCATTATTTGATAATCTACGTAAAGCTTTTTAAACCTTTATTGATGAAATAAAGGTTATGGTTTGTTTTAAAATGAATGCAGTCTTTGAAAAACATCTCATATAGAGGTCAAAACCACGCAATGAAATCAATTAATATGGAACGTTTTTAATCAATAAGAACGGGACATTTCAGTTGGTATCAGAGCGTTGGTCTTAGAGAATCAGAATTTTGCATTAGTGTGTCTTATCTAGTTTGTTAGGATGCATTAGTGAGTCTGGACTTCGACCGTGTTTACTTGAAAAATGATTGCTTAACAAATTTTGTTGGAAACTATATATTTTTAACATGTGAATATTATGTGATATATTAATCTCTTAACGAGTTTTATATTATGTGATAGATGTCTACCTCTAGAACAAGTCCCATTGACTCACCTAATAATAATGAAGAGTCAAATGTAAATTGGAATGATTCGTGGACTGATTCACAAGTTCCCGAAGAGGAACCGGAAGAAGAGTCGGAACCGGAAGAAGAATCGGAACCGGATGAAGAAATAGAACCGGTGGGGGAAATAATAAAACGGTTAAGTAAAAGAAAATCCTCAACCAACCGACCAAGGTTAATTATGGTCAATGATGTTTCAGCCAAGGAAGCAAAATATTGGGAGGATTACCAATTCTCCGATGAATCGGATTCCGACGAGAATTCCGATGATGTTATAGAAATTACCCCAACTGAATTTAAAAAGGCAAAAGGAAATAATAAGGGAAAGGGCATAAAAATAGAGAAATCTAATTCCAACCCCGATGAACTTTATATGTATCGTCAACCCCCGAAGTCCTTAAGTTGTAACAATGACCCGGGAACCTCTAAACCACCAGGTTTTTCTAAACCAATGTGGATAACGACGGCTCGTATTAGGGGAACATCATATATCCCTAGAAACTTGGCAAAACGAACCAAAACCGAAGAAGAAGAAACATGCGAGTCGGAATAAGATAGTTGTATTCGTGTGGTGTAATATAAGTAATATAGTGTGCTTATGCTTTATGATATATGTAAAAATTGCTTGTATTAATAAGTATTTTTTTATGAATCTAACTCTTGTCTATTTTACAGTATAAAAACACAAAATGGATAGACAACCCAATATTTTAAAAGACCTACCCGGAGACATGATTGATGAAATCTTGTCTAGAGTCGGTCAGAATTCTTCGGCACAACTATTTAAGGCGAGATCAGTTTGTAAGACATTCGAAGAACGTTCCAAGAATGCCTTGGTTTATAAAAGGCTTTCGTTCGAAAGATGGGGGATATCACATTGGGAAATCTATAAGTTACGATGTGTTTACTTTGACGCATATATTGCGGGGAACCAAAATGCTATTTTACGCAATGGGTTAAGAAATTATTTTGACTCAATATATCCGAATATTGGACTTCGTGATTTAGAAAAAGCGGCTAACATACAACATAAAGAAGCATGTTATGCTTACGGATTAGTAATGTTCGCTTCTCACCAAAGTGAGAACAAGAACATCGGGCTACAACTATTAAACAAAACGTTTCCACAAGTGACGGAGTCGGTAATTGGGGTAAGAAATCAGGTTTTTAGATTGTTACGGGACTGTTGGACATTACGTAACCCTCATCCCTTTGACGACGTTACAACACGCTGTCTTATCAACGGCCATAACGGTTATGTTCCACAAGACCAAGGATGAGAAGTAATCCTAGTAAAACCAGAATGCATGGCTTGTTTCTGGACGTATGAATTACGTGTCTTTATTGCCTTTGTTGAATGACTTGTGTACTAGCTAGAATTATCTTCACAACCATCTTGTATCAAATTTATTGTGTGCCATATTTCATGCTATATGTAAAATAAGCGGTATTGTAAGTTTGTAAAATATTGTGTAAAAGTTTGAACGCGAAATATTATTATAATCAGTTTTTCATATAGAATTGTAGTAGTTGAATTGTATATTAGCTACTAAGTATGAACTTAACGGGTAGGTACTACCCGAATTTAAACTTATAAAACGCTAATATGAAGAAAAAGCTTTTATAAATGAGTTCATATTATGCTACGAAATACTATTAACTACTCTTAATATTCTGTATGATTAACTTGTTCCATTTGACTATTTTGAAGGAAATGGCACCGACTACTCGACACACCGTGAATATGAATGAAGAGGAATTCCGTACTTTTCTAGCTTCAAACATAGCCGTAGTACAGGCTGCGCTACATACCAACAATAACCTTGGATCTAGCAGTACAGGAAATCGTGTAGGATGCACCTACAAAGAATTCACTACCTGTAAACCTTTGGAATTTGATGGAACCGAAGGACCGATCGGATTGAAACGGTGGACCGAGAAGGTCGAATCGGTGTTTGCCATAAGTAAGTGTAATGAAGAGGACAAAGTGAAGTACGCTACGCATACCTTCACAGGTTCTACGTTAACATGGTGGAATACCTATCTAGAGCAAGTGGGACAAGACGATGCGTACGCACTACCGTGGTCAGCATTCAA
Organism: Rutidosis leptorrhynchoides; assembly: GCF_046630445.1. NCBI lineage: Eukaryota > Viridiplantae > Streptophyta > Magnoliopsida > Asterales > Asteraceae > Rutidosis > Rutidosis leptorrhynchoides. The sequence continues at coordinate 344,943,920 of NC_092336.1, forward strand.
GCACTTGATGAACGAGAAGTACCGTCCCAGAACCGAGGTCAATAAGCTCAAGACAGAACTTAGCGGGTTACGAACCCAAGGATTTGATATTACCACGTACGAAAGACGATTCACAGAATTGTGCCTATTGTGTCCGGGAGCGTTCGAAGATGAGGAAGAGAAGATCGACGCGTTTGTGAAAGGATTACCGGAAAGAATCCAAGAAGATATAAGTTCACACGAGCCCGCCTCCATACAACAGGCATGTAGAATGGCTCACAAACTAGTGAACCAGATTGAAGAAAGAATTAAAGAACAGACTGCTGAAGAGGCCAATGTGAAGCAAGTCAAAAGAAAGTGGGAGGAAAACGGTGATAAGAATCACCAATACAACAACAACAGCAATTACAACAATAATTGCAACAATTATCCCAACAATCGCAACATCAATCGCAACTACAACAAACGGCCCAACAACAACAACAAAAACAACAACAACAACAACAACAACAACAACAACAATAACAGCAACTACAACAATCATCCCAACAACAATAATAACCGCAACAACAACAACAATCAGAAGCAGCTATGCCAGAGGTGTGAAAAGTATCACTCGGGGTTCTGCACCAAATTTTGCAACAAGTGTAAAAGAAATGGTCATAGCGCGGCTTAGTGTGAGGTCTACGGACCAGGGGTTAATAGAACGAAAGGAACAAATGATGTCGGAACGAGTAATGGCGGAGCAAGTAGTGTCGGAGCAAGTTATGCCAATGTAGTTTGTTATAAATGTGGAAAACCGGGCCACATTATTAGAAATTGCCCGAACCAGGAGAACACGAATGGACAAGGCCGCAGAAGAGTTTTCAATATTAATGCGGCAGAGGCACAGGAAGACCCGGAGCTTGTTACGGGTACGTTTCTTATTGACAATAAATCTGCTTACGTTTTATTTGATTCGGGTGCGGATAGAAGCTATATGAGTAGAGATTTTTGTGCTAAATTAAGTTGTCCATTGACGCCTTTGGATAGTAAATTTTTACTCGAATTAGCAAATGGTAAATTAATTTCAGCAGATAATATATGTCAGAATCGAGAAATTAAACTGGCTAGCGAAACATTTAAGATTGATTTGATACCAGTAGAGTTAGGGAGTTTTGATGTGATAATCGGTATGGACTGGTTGAAAGAAGTGAAAGCAGAGATCGTTTGTTACAAAAATGCAATTCGCATTATACGAGAAAAAGGAAAACCCTTAATGGTGTACGGAGAAAAGGGCAACACGAAGCTACATCTTATTAGTAATTTGAAGGCACAAAAACTAATAAGAAAAGGTTGCTATGCTATTCTAGCACACGTCGAGAAAGTACAAACTGAAGAAAAGAGCATCAATGATGTTCCCATTGCAAAAGAATTTCCCGATGTATTTCTGAAAGAATTACCGGGATTACCCCCACATCGATCCGTTGAATTTCAAATACATCTTGTACCAGGAGCTGCACCAATAGCTCGTGCTCCTTACAGACTCGCACCCAGCGAGATGAAAGAACTGCAAAGCCAATTACAAGAACTTTTAGAGCGTGGTTTCATTCGACAAAGCACATCACCGTGGGGAGCTCCTGTTTTGTTTGTCAAGAAGAAAGATGGTACATTCTGGTTGTGTATCGACTACCGAGAGTTGAACAAACATACCATCAAGAACCGCTACCCACTACCGAGAATCGACGACTTATTTGATCAACTACAAGGCTCGTCTGTTTATTCAAAGATTGACTTACGTTCCGGGTATCATCAAATGCGGTTGAAAGAAGATGATATTCCAAAGACTGCCTTCAGAACACGTTACGGTCATTACGAGTTTATGGTCATGCCGTTTGGTTTAACTAATGCACCAGCTGTGTTCATGGACCTTATGAACCGAGTGTGTGGACCATACCTTGACAAGTTTGTCATTGTTTTCATTGATGACATACTTATTTACTCAAAGAATGACCAAGAACACGGTGAACATTTGAGAAAGGTGTTAGAAGTATTGAGGAAGGAAGAATTGTACGCTAAGTTTTCAAAGTGTGCATTTTGGTTGGAAGAAGTTCAATTCCTCGGTCACATAGTGAACAAAGAAGGTATTAAGGTGGATCCGGCAAAGATAGAAACTGTTGAAAAGTGGGAAACCCCGAAAACTCCGAAACACATACGCCAGTTTTTAGGACTAGCTGGTTACTACAGAAGGTTTATCCAAGACTTTTCCAGAATAGCAAAACCCTTGACTGCATTAACGCATAAAGGGAAGAAATTTGAATGGAATGATGAACAAGAGAAAGCGTTTCAGTTATTGAAGAAAAAGCTAACTACGGCACCTATATTGTCATTGCCTGAAGGGAATGATGATTTTGTGATTTATTGTGATGCATCAAAGCAAGGTCTTGGTTGTGTATTAATGCAACGAACGAAGGTGATTGCTTATGCGTCTAGACAATTGGAGATTCACGAACAAAATTATACGACGCATGATTTGGAATTAGGCGCGGTTGTTTTTGCATTAAAGACTTGGAGGCACTACTTATATGGGGTCAAAAGTATTATATATACCGACCACAAAAGTCTTCAACACATATTTAATCAGAAACAACTGAATATGAGGCAGCGTAGGTGGATTGAATTATTGAATGATTACGACTTTGAGATTCGTTACCACCCGGGGAAGGCAAATGTGGTAGCCGATGCCTTGAGCAGGAAGGACAGAGAACCCATTCAAGTAAAATCTATGAATATAATGATTCATAATAACATTACTACTCAAATAAAGGAGGCACAACAAGGAGTTTTAAAAGAGGGAAATTTAAAGGATGAAATACCCAAAGGATCGGAGAAGCATCTTAATATTCGGGAAGATGGAACCCGGTATAGGGCTTAAAGGATTTGGGTACCAAAATTTGGAGATATGAGAGAAATGGTACTTAGAGAAGCTCATAAAACCAGATACTCAATACATCCTGGAACGGGGAAGATGTACAAGGATCTCAGGAAACATTTTTGGTGGCCAGGTATGAAAGCCGATGTTGCTAAATACATAGGAGAATGTTTGACGTGTTCTAAGGTCAAAGCCGAGCATCAGAAACCATCAGGTCTACTTCAACAACCCGAAATCCCGGAATGGAAATGGGAAAACATTACCATGGATTTCATCACTAAATTGCCAAGGACTGCAAGTGGTTTTGATACTATTTGGGTAATAGTTGATCGTCTCACCAAATCAGCACACTTCCTACCAATAAGAGAAGATGACAAGATGGAGAAGTTAGCACGACTGTATTTGAAGGAAGTCGTCTCCAGACATGGAATACCAATCTCTATTATCTCTGATAGGGATGGCAGATTTATTTCAAGATTCTGGCAGACATTACAGCAAGCATTAGGAACTCGTCTAGACATGAGTACTGCCTATCATCCACAAACTGATGGGTAGAGCGAAAGGACGATACAAACGCTTGAAGACATGCTACGAGCATGTGTTATTGATTTCGGAAACAGTTGGGATCGACATCTACCGTTAGCAGAATTTTCCTACAACAACAGCTACCATTCAAGCATTGAGATGGCGCCGTTTGAAGCACTTTATGGTAGAAAGTGCAGGTCTGTGATTTGTTGGAGTGAAGTGGGGGATAGACAGATTACGGGTCCGGAGATTATACAAGAAACTACCGAGAAGATCATCCAAATTCAACAACGGTTGAAAACCGCCCAAAGTCGACAAAAGAGCTACGTTGACATTAAAAGAAAAGATATAGAATTTGAAATTGGAGGGATGGTCATGCTTAAAGTTTCACCTTGGAAAGGCGTTGTGCGATTTGGTAAACGAGGGAAATTAAATCCAAGGTATATTGGACCATTCAAGATTATTGATCGTGTCGGACCAGTAGCTTACCGACTTGAGTTACCTCAACAACTCGCGGCTGTACATAACACTTTCCATGTCTCGAATTTGTAGAAATGTTTTGCTAAAGAAGATCTCACTATTCCGTTAGATGAAATCCAAATCAACGAAAAACTTCAATTCATCGAAGAACCCGTCGAAATAATGGATCGTGAGGTTAAAAGACTTAAGCAAAACAAGATACCAATTGTTAAGGTTCGATGGAATGCTCGTAGAGGACCCGAGTTCACCTGGGAGCATGAAGATCAGATGAAGAAGAAATACCCGCATCTATTTCCAGAAGATTCGTCAACACCTTCAACAGCTTAAAATTTCGGGACGAAATTTATTTAACGGGTAGGTACTGTAGTGACCCGAACTTTTCCATGTTTATATATATTAATTGAGATTGATATTTACATGATTAAATGTTTCCAACATGTTAAGCAAGAAAACTTGTTAAGACTTGATTAATTGAAATATGTTTCATATAGACAATTGACCACCCAAGTTGACCGGCGATTCACGAACGTTAAAAATTGTAAAAACGACATGACGATATATATATGGATATACATATGGTTAACATGAGATTATGATAAGTAAGTATCTCCATAAGTATATTAACAATGAGTTATATACATATAAACAAGACTACTAACTTAAGGATTTCGAAACGAGACATATATGTAACGATTATCGTTGTAACGACATTTAAATGTATATATATCATATTAAGATATATTAATATATCATAATATCACGATAATATAATAATTTAACATCTCATTAGATATAATAATAATTTAACATCTCATTAGATATAATAAACAATGGGTTAACAACATTAATTGAAATCGTTAACTTAAAGGTTTCAAAACAACACTTACATGTAACGACTAACGATGACTTAACGACTCAGTTAAAATGTATATACATGTAGTGTATTTAGATGTATTAAAATACTTTTGGAAGACTTCAAGACATATATCAAAACACTCATACTTAACGAAAATGGTTACAGTTACTTTCCCATTCTTTTCTTTCATCAAGAATTCTAGTCGTATTCTTACCCGTATTATACACAGCTTCGAAACGTACTTACTATGGGTATATACCAATAGGAACTAGCATGGGATTCCACTCTTGATTATGTCATGTATGACTAATCAATTTTAACTTCTACCATGAGCTAGTCAACTAACTAGAACTCCTTTTAACCCCACTCACCACTCACCAATTACCACTCATCATTCACTCCATTTCACTTCCAATTCTCTTTCTAATTCTCTCTCAACACACACACACTATTATGAACGTATTTTTCCAGTAGTTAATCATCATCTTCATCAAAAATCACTTCAAGAATCAAGCTATAATCATCATAGGAAGAACACTTCAAGAACACTTCAAAAATCCCTTCAAGTTTACTAATTTACTTCCAAGCTTTCTAATCCATTCCAAGTAATGATCTAAGATCAAGAAACCTTTGTTATATACAGTAGGTTATCTTTCTTATTCAAGGTAATATTCATATTCAAACTTTGATTCAATTTCTATAACTATAAACTATCTTAATTCGAGTAAAAATCTTACTTGAACTTGTTTTTGTGTCATGATCCTACTTCAAGAACTTTCAAGCCATCCAAGATCCTTTGAAGCTAGATCATTTCTTGTCACTTCTAGTAGCTTTACCTACTAAAATTTAGGTAGTAATGATGTCCATAACATCATTCGATTCATATATATAAAACTATCTTATTCGAAGGTTTAAACTCGTAATCACTAGAACATAGTTTAGTTAATTCTAAACTTGTTCGCAAACAAAAGTTAATCCTTCTAACTTGACTTTTAAAATTAACTAAACACATGTTATATATCTATATGATATGCTAACTTAATGATTTAAAACCTGGAAACACGAAAAACACCGTAAAACAGGATTTACGCCGTCGTAGTAACACCGCGGGCTGTTTTGGGTTAGTTAATTAAAAACTATGATAAACTTTGATTTAAAAGTTGTTATTCTGAGAAAATGATTTTTATTATGAACATGAAACTATATCCAAAAATTATGGTTAAACTCAAAGTGGAAGTATGTTTTCTAAAATGGTCATCTAGACGTCGTTCTTTCGACTGAAATGACTACCTTTACAAAAACGACTTGTAACTTATTTTTCTGACTATAAACCTATAATTTTTCTGTTTAGATTCATAAAATAGAGTTCAATATGAAACCATAGCAATTTGATTCACTCAAAACGGATTTAAAATGAAGAAGTTATGTGTAAAACAAGATTGGATAATTTTTCTCATTTTAGCTACGTGAAAATTGGTAACAAATCTATTCCAACCATAACTTAATCAACTTGTATTGTATATTATGTAATCTTGAGATACCATAGACACGTATACAATGTTTTGACCTATCATGTCGACACATCTATATATATTTCGGAACAACCATAGACACTCTATATGTGAATGTTGGAGTTAGCTATACAGGGTTGAGGTTGATTCCAAAATATGTATAGTTTGAGTTGTGATCAATACTGAGATACGTATACACTGGGTCATGGATTGATTCAAGATAATATTTATTGATTTATTTCTGTATATCTAACTGTGGACAACTAGTTGTAGGTTACTAACGAGGACAGCTGACTTAATAAACTTAAAACATCAAAATATATTAAAAGTGTTGTAAATATATTTTGAACATACTTTGATATATATGTATATATTGTTATAGGTTCATGAATCAACCAGTGGCCAAGTCTTACTTCCCGACGAAGTAAAAATCTGTGAAGGTGAGTTATAGTCCCACTTTTAAAATCTAATATTTTTGGGATGAGAATACATGCAGGTTTTATAAATGATTTACAAAATAGACACAAGTACGTGAAACTACATTCTATGGTTGAATTATCGAAATCGAATATGCCCCTTTTTATTAAGTCTGGTAATCTAAGAATTTGGGAACAGATACTCTAATTGACACGAATCCTAAAGATAGATCTATCGGGCCCAACAAGCCCCATCCAAAGTACCGGATGCTTTAGTACTTCGAAATTTATATCATATCCGAAGGGTGTCCCGGAATGATGGGGATATTCTTATATATGCATCTTGTTAATGTCGGTTACCAGGTGTTCACCATATGAATGATTTTTATCTCTATGTATGGGATGTGTATTGAAATATGAAATCTTGTGGTCTATTGTTACGATTTGATATATATAGGTTAAACCTATAACTCACCAACATTTTTGTTGACGTTTTAAGCATGTTTATTCTCAGGTGATTATTAAGAGCTTTCGCTGTCGCATACTTAAATAAGGACGAGATTTGGAGTCCATGCTTGTATGATATTGTGTAAAAACTGCATTCAAGAAACTTATTTTGTTGTAACATATTTGTATTGTAAACCATTATGTAATGGTCGTGTGTAAACAGGATATTTTAGATTATCATTATTTGATAATCTACGTAAAGCTTTTTAAACATTTATTGATGAAATAAAGGTTATGGTTTGTTTTAAAATGAATACAGTCTTTGAAAAACGTCTCATATAGAGGCCAAAACCTCGCAACGAAATCAATTAATATGGAACGTTTTTAATCAATAAGAACGGGATATTTCATAAAACAAGACTACTAACTTAAGAATTGCGAAACAAGACATATATGTAACGATTATCGTCGTAACGACATTTTAATGTATATATATCATATTAAGATATATTCATACATTATAATATCATGATAATGTAATAATTTAACATCTCATTAGATATAATAAACAATGGGTTAATAACATTAAATGAGATCGTTAACTTAAAAGTTTCAAAACAACACTTACATATAACGACTAACGATGATTTAACGACTCAGTTAATATGTATATACATGTAGTGTATTAAAATGTATTTGTACACTTTTGAAAGACTTTAAGACACATATCAAAGTGCTTCTACTTAAAAAAATGCTTACAATTGCATCCTCATTCATTTTCATCAACAATTCTACTCGTATGCACCCGTATTCGTACTCGTACAATACACAGCTTCTATATGTATTTACTATTGGTATTTACACTTCAATTATCAGCTCTTAGCAGCCACTGTGAGTCACCTAAACATGTGGGAACCATAATTTGGTAACTAACATGAATGATTACACAAAATTACAAACTAATGTGACCTTATATGGGGTACCTAGCTCACGTTTTCAACCATCACCATAAACACTTTCATTTTTCAATTTTTATGCATCAAACTAATCTCTCTCAAGTTTTCTCTCATTATTCTAAGTGTTCTTCCTCATCTTCAACAAAATCTAGCTCAATCTAGTTCATAAATCCTAAACTAGATCAACTTTCAAAATAACTACTCAAGAACACATCAAGAACACTTTCAAGTTTATAAGTCTACTTCCAAGCTTTCAAATCCATTCCAAGTAATCATCTAAGATCAAGAAACCTTTGTTATTTATAGTAGTTTATCTTTCTTATTCAAGGTAATACTCATATTCAAACTTTGATTCGATTTCTATAACTATAAACTATCTTAATTCGAGTAAAAATCTTACTTGAACTTGTTTCGTGTCATGATTCGACTTCAAGAACTTTCAAGCCATCTAAGATGCTTTGAAGCTAGATCATTTCTTGTCACTTCTAGTAGGTTTACCTACTAAATTTGAGGTAGTAATGATGTTCATAACATCATTCGATTCATATATATAACTATCTTATTCGAAGATCTAAACTTGTAATCACTAGAACATAGTTTAGTTAATTCTAAACTTGTTCGCAAACAAAGTTAATCCTTCTAACTTGACTTTTAAAATCAACTAAACACATTTTCTATATCTATATGATATACTAACTTAATGATTTAAAACTTGGAAACATGAAGAACACCGTAAAATCAGACATACGACGTCGTAGTGAAACCGGGGGCTGTTTTGGGTTAGATAATTAAAAACTATGATAAACTTTGATTTAAAAGTTGTTCTTCTGGAAAAAAGATTTTTCTTATGAACATGAAACTATATCCAAAAATCATGGTTAAACTCAAAGTGGAGTATGTTTTTCAAAATGGTCATCAAAAATGACTTGTCGCGTTTCAAGCAGCATTGTCGCGTCCTGGTCATCGTGTTTCGCGATGTTGTTATCGCGGATCGCGATGGGATGTCGCGGATAGCGACCAGAGTGGGTTTCAGTTGTTTTCCCTGCTTCTATAAATAGACAAATTTTACCCCAATTTAGGTTATGCAGTTTTTATTCCGAACTTTAGCCTACAGCAACATTAGTTACGAATTTCTTTGTCTTTCTTCATTATTTTACAAGGGTTTAAGCTACAATATCATTCTTGGTTAGTTTAATCTTTATATTAACTTTTATTACTTTTATTAATTTGTTCTTCATTCAATTCAATGATTATGTTTAATTGTTCTTCTTATTTATTTGTCCTTTGCTTTACCATGAGTAGCTAATTATTTAGTATTCGCTTAGATGCATAAACCTAGGTGATGGATTGCGATCTTTTGGTTAACAACAATTAATTAAAATTACACAAGTTTATGTCTAGCTAAGATCCACCGTTAATAAAGCTTATTGATTGTTAGATCACGAAAGTTATTGATTAACTAACGATAGTTAAATTGATTAATAGCTTTTACTAGATTATTGAACGTGAATAATTTAGGAGTACGTGAGATTTTATGAGGGACACCGATAATAAAATTAATCGTATAGTGGTTGAGCTTGAAATTAGTTGCAATAATTGTGAGGTTGTGAGGGACACCAAACCAACCTAAGTTAGATTATAATCTTGAGTAATATCATTATGAATTAGTTAGTAACTCTAGGTTAACGACAGTTATACTTAGGTTGCTAGTCTTAAACTGTAGGAATCGACAGATAAATACAGTGTCACATCATTGTAATTGTTTAATTAACGGGTTTAAACGAGCAATCCTAGCCTAGGGAATTGAATCTAAGTGGATACGTTTGCTTCTTATTGAGTTAAGTTTAATTTACTTTCGCGTTTAATCAGTTTTACAACAAAACTCCCCTTTTTAAATCTTAGAATAATTAATAGTTCAAGTTTTCAATTACCTGCTCTCTGTGGAACGAATTGGTCAAATACTTGTTTAATTACTACACGAACTGGTTATAGTTGCCTGTATTGTGTGATAATCGATAGGTATTTAGCTAATAATTTAGAGTACGAAATTACACATCAACTTTTTAGCGCCGCTGCCGGGGAGCGGTGTAATTATTGGAAATTTGGTTAAGATTTTGATTATTCGATCCTTTTGTGAGAAGCAATTCTTGCAAAAGTTCCTTTTCTGTTATTTTTGTTTGATTTTACGCGCGGTTTTGTTGTGGTGTGATCGCAGATTAGGTACAAATAACTCTGGAACCGTCTAGAGTTTACTACACACGCAGTAAAGCTAAAGAAGAACAGGAAATCGTCGAGGATTTCGCTGAGTTACCTTTTTATATTTCGGATTTTGAGTATATTAAGGAAGAAGTTAACATGGCTGAAGGAGCAGCAGGACAGACTATGGAAGCATTGATGAAAGCCACAAGGGCTGGTAACGGACACGCCATCAGGCAACCACCAGTCACTACAGATTTTGAAGTCAAGGGACAGATTCTTAATATGATAACTCACCAATGCCAATTCAGAGGTACACCGAAGGAGGATGCATTCAAGCATCTTCGTTCCTTTAAAAGCATTTGCAACTTGTTCAAGATTGCAAATATCGTGGAGACAGTTATCTATTTGAGGGTTTTTCCTTGGTCTTTGAAAGATGACGCCAAAGATTGGTTAGACTCATTGCCTGAAGGTGAAATTGATAGTTGGGCTACAATGGAAGATAAATTTTTGCAACGTTTCTTTCCAGCTACAAAGGCAGCTCAACTGGAGAGCGAAATTAATCACTTTGTTCAGAAGCCACATGAGACACTTTATGATGCTTGGACACGGTTCGGAAAAATGTTATGTAATTGTCCTCAACACGGGTTGAACAAACTTCAATAAGGTCCAAATTTTCTACAAGGGGGTTAATGTGCCAACGAGGAAAGAACTTGATATTGCTGCAGGTGGTTCTTTGATGAAAAAGACTCCGGATGACGCTTATGAAATCATCTCAGATACTGCCATGCATTCGTATGATTGGCATCAAGAATTAGATCTTTCTCGCTCTTTTTATGTTGCTAGTACCGAAACTAGTGACGAGCTTGCTGCAGTTAAGGCTCAACTTGTGACTTTTAAGAGACAGATGGAGTCAATGACTAAAGAGATGTACGCTATGAAAGTGGGTTGTGAATTATGCCAAGGACCACATCTTACCAAAGATTGTGATCAAGCATCAATGGAGGAACAAGCTAATTATCTGGTTTACGTTAAGAAGGGTGATTTTACCCTTAGTGAATTTCCGGGTGGGAGACAGTTTTTCAATCAGGCGAATAACATGGGAGGTAACAATTATCAGAGTGGTAATCCGGTTTATCTGGGCAATCAGAAGGTATATCCGTACAGGCCTCCTGGGTTTAATAACAGAAATCAGCAAGCACCACCTAGGAATTTCCAGCAGCCTATGCCACCAGTTCAGCAGCCATAGAATAAGATGCCTCCTTTGGAGGAATTGCTACGGGGTTTTATTATGAAAATGGACGAAAGTATCACTTCTTTGAGGCAAGATGGGGAATCTACAAAACAGCAAGTTAGAAATCAGCAGGCTTCGATTCAGAACTTGGAACGGGATGTGGGGCGTATTGCTCAATCTTTATCGGAGAGACCACCGGGTGCTCTCCCAGCTAATACGCAATCTAATCCCAACAACAAGATGCCGGCTAGGAATGAGCACGTGAATGCTATAACCACTCGAAGTGGTTTGGTTATTAACAAGGAGACTCCGAAGTCTTCTCCTATTGTTTCTTCTAATGTTTTGCAGGTACCTATTAATGAGGAGCAAAATGAGGAAGAGCCTGAGTTAGAAAAGTCGCTTGACAAAGAGAAAAAGGAAGATGATCCGCCGGAGATCATAATTAAATCACCACCGTTGAAGGAATACAAAGCGCCAATTCATTACCCAAAAGCGTTGAAAAAGGATAAGCTCGCGAGTCAATATCAGAAATTTGCAAACATGATTAAACAGATTAGCGTGAACATGCCACTTGCGGAAGTGCTCCAAGGGATGCCTAACTATGGGAAGTTTCTCAAAGATCTTATCTCCAAGAAAGGTAAGTACCATGAGGTATCCGCCGCATTCCTCCATAAGGAATGTTCGGCCATCTTGAAAAAGAGCAAGATGCCTCCAAAATTGGGCAACCCGGGTAGTTTTCTTATTCCTTGAGCTATGGGTAATTCGAAAGTGTACGATGCACTTGCCGACTTAGGTGCTAGTGTTAACCTTATGCCATATTCGTTATATCTTAAACTTGGCTTAGGAGACTTGAAACCTACAAGGATGGGGATTCGCTTAGCGAACCACTCTTTTGATACCCCCATTGGAATAGCCGAGGACATATTGGTAAAGGTTGAGTCACTTGTATTCCCAGTTGATTTCGTGATCTTAGAGATGAGAGAGGACACTAAGGTGCCCATTATTCTAGGTCGACCATTCCTTAACACCGCCGATGCTATCATCCACTTTCAAAAAGAACAACTTAGATTAGGTGTTGGGAATGAGAGGGTGATTTGTCACATTAATAAAGCCATGAGACACCCTATTTCAACCGATGATGAATGTTTTGCTATTGATGTTATAGACGATTGTGTTGAGCATGATTTGCAGGAATTATTAAGTGTAGACACGTCGGATGTAATCATGATGGGTGAAGTCAACGGTGACTTCGACCCAGAAGTTGAGTTGGAGGAGTTGCTTAAAGAGGATGAGCTTAAAGCATCAGAATCATTTGAAACTATCCGGTTAAAAAATGAATTCCGTATCAAAACATCTCTCGAAGAACCGCCTGCCTTAGAGATTAAGGAGCTTCCACCTCACATGGAATATGCTTATCTTCAAGGTACGTCCCAATTGCCGGTTATTATTTCTTCGACACTTACCGGCGACCAAAAGTGTCGGTTGGTTTCCGTTCTTAAATTCCACAAAAGGGCAATAGCTTGGAAAACCTCGGACATACCGGGCATCAATCCAGCCTTTTGTACTCATCGAATCCTAATGAAAGATGATTTTAAACCCGTGGTACAAAGGCAACGTCGTCTAAACCCGAATATGAAAGAGGTCGTTAAAAAAGAGGTGGTTAAATTGCTCGATGCCGGGTTAATTTATCGCATCTCGGACAGCCCGTGGGTAAGCCCTATTCAAGTTGTGCCCAAAAAGGGAGGCACGACTGTTGTTCTCAACGAGAAGGACCAACTTGTCCCTACTCGTACCATCACGGGATGGAGAGTTTGTATAGATTATCGTCGTTTGAACGACGCCACAGGAAGGACCACTTCCCGTTTCCATTTATTGATCAAATGCTTCAACGTTTAGTGAGAAGGGAGTTCTATTACTTCCTAGATCGATTTTCAGGCTACTTCCAAATCCCCATTGATCCGAAGGACCAAGATAAAACCACATTTACTTGTCCTTTCGGTACCTTTGCTTATCGGCGAATGCCATTCGGGCTATGCAATGCCCCGAGCACCTTCCAAAGGTGTATGGTCGCCATCTTTCATGACATGATCAAGGACTTCATGGAAGTTTTCATGGACGATTTTTCTGTCTTTGGAGATTCTTTCGATTCGTATCTTGCTAATCTTGAAAAAGTGCTCAAAAGGTGTGAAGAATCAAACCTTGTTCTTAACTGGGAAAAATGCCACTTCATGGTGAAGGAAGGCATTGTCTTAGGGCACAAAATCTCTCGTGCAGGTATTGAGGTTGATAAGGCCAAAATTGATGTTATTTCAGGCCTTCCCAAACCTACAAACGTTAAAGCCATTCCTAGTTTTCTTGGTCATGCGGTATTCTATAGACGGTTCATTAAGGACTTTTCTAAGATTGCCCGACCATTAACCAAACTCCTTGAGAAGGACGTTCCTTTTGACTTTAATATCGAATGCGAGAACACTTTCAACTTTTTAAAAGAGAAGCTCACACACACTCCTATCATGGTATCCCCCGATTGGTCTCAACCTTTTGAGCTTATGTGTGATGCTAGTGATTTTGCGCTAGGCGCGGTTTAAGGTCAACGCCACGTTAATCACTTTAAACCTATTTATTACGCGAGTAAGACACTTACAGGGGCTCAATTAAATTATACCACCACGGAAAAGGAGCTCCTTAAGGTCGTCTTTGCATTTGATAAATTTAGGTCATATTTGGTGTTGTCTAAAATGGTCGTTTACACCGATCATTCGGCCCTTAAGTACTTGTTCTCTAAACAAGATGCTAAGCCTAGACTCATTCGTTGGATTCTTCTTCTCCAAGAATTTGACATTGAGATCAAGAATAAAAAGGGTGCCAAAAATTTAGCCGCGGATCATTTATCTCGTCTTGAAAATCCAAACCTAGAGGAACTCAATGAATCGGACATTCATGATACATTCCCCGATGAGTCCCTTATGGGTATCGAAATTGAATCCAAAACTCCATGGTTCGCCGATATTGCTAATTATCTAGCCGCGGGCATTCTTTCCAAAGGTTTAACTTACCAACAAAAGAAGAAATTATTTGCGGATATTAAGTTCTACTTTTGGAATGCCCCACATCTTTTTCGAATTGGGGCGGATCAAGTGATTCGTCGTTGTGTTTATGGGAAGGAAGCTCAACAAATTTTAGAGCATTGTCACCAAGGACCCACGGGTGGGCATCTTGGAGCTACTTATACGGCTAAGAAAATCTTCGATTCAGGATTCTATTGGCCTACCATTTTCAAAGATGCTAGTGCCTTTATCAAAACGTGTGACGCTTGCCAAAGGGCGGGAAACATCTCCAAAAGAGATGAGATGCCTCAAACGAGTATTCAAGTTTGTGAGATATTTGACATTTGGGGGATAGACTTCATGGGACCCTTTCCCGCATCCAACAAATGCAAATACATCCTTGTGGTGGCTGACTATGTGTCAAAGTGGGCGGAGGCCAAAGCTTTGCCTACTAATGACGCAAGAGTCGTTGTTGATTTCCTTAAAAATCTTTTTTCGCGTTTCGGGCTTCCAAAGGCCTTGATTAGTGATCGCGGTACGCACTTTGCAAATCAACTACTCGAGAAGGTGCTCAAGAAGTATGGAGTAACCCACCGTTTCTCCACGGCTTACCACCCTCAAATGAGTGGCCAAGTTGAGAATACTAACCGCGCACTAAAACGCATTCTTAAAAGAACGGTGAAAAACAATCCTAAGATTTGGGGCCGGAAGTTGAATCACGCGCTATGGGCATTTCGAACTGCGTATAAAATGCCCATTGGTACTACACCATTCCGTCTCATTTATGGAAAAGCGTGTCATTTGCCGGTTGAAGTGGAGCATAAGGCGTATTGGGCACTTAAACAGTGTAATACGGACCTTAAGGAAGCGGGAGAACATCGGTTTTTGCAAATTCATGAACTTGAGGAATTGCGAAACCATGCTTATGAGAATTCATTTATAAGGAGAAGACGAAGTTATGGCATGATGCGCGTTTGAAGATGAGAAAAGAATTTGAACCGGTCGATAAAGTTTTGTTATTTCAATCTAAGTTCAAATTCTCCGCCGGAAAGCTTAGGTCACGATGGTTCGGTCCATTCGTGGTAAAGAAAGCTTTTCCGGCAGGGCACATGGAATCTTAGATAACGAGGGTAGAAGCTTTAAGGTGAATGGTCATAGGTTAAAATTGTATCACCAGGCATTTGATAACACCGAGAGGGAGGACCTCACCCTCTACCCAAAAGACACATGAACGTGGCCATGAGTCGAGAAAACGACTCGTTAAAAAATCAATTCGTGTAGAGTTTTGTATTTTTGTTTTTCTTTGTTAGGTAATTTCTGTGCATTTTTGCTTTAATTGGTAAACCATGAAAAATCCAAAAACAATATAAAACCTGAAAAAAAGGGTCACGGAACGCGACAAACAACCCCAGAACGCGATGGATTGATCAGTCCGGACCCCAAAAGTTGTCGCGTTTGAAACTGCTGTATCGCGTTGGAATACAACCTGTCGCGAAACGCGACACACTGTCGCGAAACGCGACCCGTACAGCAGGTCGGGCTATTTTAAGCCTTTTTCATCACCACCACTTAATTCTCTTTGACTCTCTCGATTTTTCTGCTCTCAATACACCATAACCCATCCATTAAACTCGTAATTTACTCACGAATCTTCATTTAATCAACACTAACATCATGGCTAGGGTATGATTTAACCTCTTCTTGCTTGTTTTTTTTTTCTCATGCTTAATTTCAATCTTAACTAGGGTTTTTGTGAAAAACAAGTGTGGGGGTGTGTTTATGTGTTATTGTTCGATTTTTATTGGAGATTATGTATGCTTAACATGTTACTACTTCGATTTTCATGCCTATTGTTCTATAATTTCATTCTTTGATTTCTAGGGTTCTTAGGTATGATTAATTGGGGGTTTTGGATTTGTAAGTTAAATTGATATGTTTTGAATGTTGTATGATTGTTAGTTGAGTATGATTACCATGAATTCATGTTTAAATTGTCTAGATTTTGATTTTGAATTCTAGGGTTCATGTGTAATTGGGGATTTTGACTTGGTTGACTGGGTTTGACTCAGTTTGACTTTTGGGATTGTGTTTATCATGTGTTGATGATATGTATGCTATGACTATATGTTTTGATTGTTGATTTATTTGGTTATAGTTACATATCTTGTTGAGAGGATGAAGTTACTGCATTGATGTATGTTGACTTGATTTGACTTCCAAGTTTTGAAATTGCTTACATGGTTTTGTACTTATGAAAGTTGAGAAATTTGTTCTAAATGCATGATAGTTGTTTGAATTTTATATGATCTATGCTTTTGGCATGTTTTTAAGTGACCATTGACATTGTGTGCCTTAGGTATATTTTTGAAAGAATGCAGGATATCGCTAACGCTAACATGTCCTTTGGGATATCTCTGTTTGTTGTCATTGTGTTTGTTTTTCAGACAGGAGGACGTGGTAGTGCTAGGGATGCTTCAAGTTCCAGTACTGCAGCCGGTGCAGATCAAGAGGTTAAACCGCAACCTCCAATTCCTCAAACAGAATTACATGTGAATTTAAGGTTTAATGGTCGATCGGAGGTTATTAAGCAAAGAAAGGCGGATGTTCAAGAATTGATTCGGAAAGAATTTGAACCGCATCGAGTAGTTGATTGGAATGTTTTGCACTGAGGTGGTTTACATGCTACGGTTATGGAGTATTTGCAGTTGGAATGGCGCAGTTCTGTGTATAATGATTTGGTTGCTTTCTTTGGTATTCATGAAGTAGTTTACCGGGAGTTGGTTATTGAATTTTACGCTACATATGTGATGAACCTTCACCCTGAAAACGTTGATGATCCAACGTTTATGACTTTTTGATTGGGTGGGGTTAACCGCTCTATGTCATTATTTCAGTTGGCTACTTGTTTGGGAATTTATACCGATGAAGAACGTACACGAGTTAGTTTTCGAGATTATTTTTGGGGTGCTGAAAGGGTGATTGATATGATTGATCCTTGTGAATTTGATGCAGCTAGAGTTTGGGGGGAGATTCTTCTGATTCTGAATGGAGCCCGAGTAACTGTCCTTGTGTTAACATCATGGATCTCGCTCTTCGTGCAATTCAACGAATGGTTTCGCATACTATTACACATATAAGAAGTGGGAACGAGAAGGTCTCTTTACCGGACCTTTGGTATGTGAACCAATTCCGAACCAAAACACCTACTTGGGTTGCTTATGGAGTGGCTTATTTTCTAAAACATCAGGGTAGTGGACTTCGTTCTGCGGGAAGCCCGATTCGAGGTGGTCATTTTATCACGAGGATTGCGTCGGTTTTTGAGATTGATAGATCAGATATGGAGCGAATTATTAGTGAGGCGGTTGTGTTAGGAGAAAAAGTTTTTCGAGGGGCAAGAGATGCACATGGGGCACAGGAGGAGGATGAAGAGATGGCCGAGGGTGGTCAGGATGCGGGTCAAGGTGTTGGGGGTCAACGTTTTACAAACCAGGATTTAATGGAACAGATGCGTAATATGTAGCTTTATAATGAGGAAACCCGAGCACGCTCGGAAAGTCAGATTGCATATGGCATTAGTGAGGTTACGTATCATCACGATTGGCATCGACACAACATGGAGCTTGTTTCTCCTAATACCATCTTTACTCCTTATGGCACTCGTATTCCATGGACTCCGGAGTCGACAGGTCCTTATCGGGTGTATGATCGCACAGCAGCTCAGGAAGTTTGGGAGGATATGGTCCGACGAAGATGAGCAGGTTCTAGTTCTCAGCATGATGAAGGTAACTAGGGAGGTCAGTCAGGTGGTGGAGGTCCTTATGGTGGGCAGTATGATGGATCTTATGGATGGTATAATCCTTGGTGATTGGATGAGGTGGTGATCGTGTGGTGACAAGAAAAACAAAACTTTTTAATTTCATTTATTAGTTTTTATTTTGGATGACTGTAATCTTAATTACGATGATGGTAATTGTTAGTCGTACAACTTAATACTTTGGATTTTAAATGGGGCTTTTTGGTACCGTGGTGGTACCACCCCATTAGTTATGGTTGTGGTATGTATATTTTCGTTTCAGGTTCCACGGTGGTTGTGCTTTATTGTTTTTCAAAGTCTGGCATTAAGATCAGCACCTTTCTTGATTATGATGTTTTGGTGATCGAGTGGATGTCGATGTTCTTATGCTGGCAGTAAGTTCAGCGCCATCGTGCACCGTGTTTCCGCGATCTACGGATCTAAAAATCCGGGTTTTTCTTTTCTTTTCTTTTCCCTTTTTCACTATTTTGTCCTCTCGAATTTATTTTTGTTTATCTGATTTCATGTAAATGAGGGCATTACATGATCTTAAGTGTGTGTGGGGGGGGGGAGAGAAATTCTCGCGGATTTTTGAAATTTTTGCATGTTTTAATTGCCTATTGGTCAAAATTTTTGGAATTTTTAAACTTTTTAAGGTTATAATTGAGATGTTTACCCATGAGAGCACCCGTAGTGATTAGGGATTGACTTGGAATTTTTAGTTTTGGCCGGTGAGATTTATTAGTTTTAAGCAAATTTTTGGTGGTTTAATTATTAAGGAACTTTTTGACCATGACTTAGGAATTTTGAGTATATAAGTGCTTGAGGAAAGACAATTGATGAAAGGTATAAATGTTGGATAAATTTGGTTAAAAATGTTAAAAATTTAATCTTATTTTATCTAGTTTAGTATTTGTTTCATAAATGACAATGCAACTTATTTGTGTCAAGAAATGAAGAATAACGGTATTTAGGGCTTTAGGGTAAAATGCGAGAAAAATGGTTTAATTAGAGATTAGGATATAAATGGCTTCATATTTTGTGTTTATAGCTTTTTGACTCTCTTAAAGAAGTGTTATACTCATTGTAGTGACCCGAACTTTTCCATGTTTATATATATATATATTAAATGAAATTGTTATTTACATGATTAAGTGTTTCCAACATATTAAGCAATCAAACTTGTTAAGACTTGATTAATTGAAATAGGTTTCATATAGAAAATTGACCACCCAAGTTGACCGGTGGTTCACGAACGTTAAAACTTGTAAAAACTATATGATGACATATATATGGTTATATATATAGTTAACATGATATTATGATAAGTAAACATATCATTAAGTATATTAATAATGAACTACATATGTAAAAACAAGACTACTAACTTAATGATTTTGAAACGAGACATATATGTAACGATTATCGTTGTAACGACATTTAATGTATATATATCATATTAAGAGATATTCGTACATCATAATATCATGATAATATAATAATTTAAAATCTCATTTGATATTATAAGTATTTGGTTAACAACATTTAACAAGATCGTTAACCTAAAGGTTTCAAAACAATATTTACATGTAATGACTAACGATGACTTAACGACTCAGTTAAAATGTATATACATGTAGTGTTTTAATATGTATTTATACACTTTTGAAAGACTTAAAGACACTTATCAAAATACGTCTACTTAACAAAAATGCTTAAAATTACATCCTCGTTCAGTTTCATTAACAAATCTACTCGTATGCACCCGTATGCGTACTCGTACAATACACAGCTTTTAGATGTATGTACTATTGGTATATACACTCCAATGATCAGCTCTTAGCAGCCCATGTGAGTCACCTAACACATGTGAGAACCATCATTTGGCAACTAGCATGAAATATCTCATAAAATTACAAAAATATGAGTAATCATTCATGACTTATTTACATGAAAATAAAATTACATATCCTTTATATCTAATCCATACACCAACGACCAAAAACACCTACAAACACTTTCATTCTTCAATTTTCTTCATCTAATTGATCTCTCTCAAGTTCTATCTTCAAGTTCTAAGTGTTCTTCATAAATTCCAAAAGTTCTAGTTTCATAAAATCAAGAATACTTCCAAGATTGCAAGTTTACTTCCAAGTTTTTTAAATCCATTCCAAGTAATTATCCAAGATCAAGAAACCTTTGTTACTTACAGTAGGTTATCTTTCTAATACAAGGTAATAATCATATTCAAACTTTAATTCAATTTCTATAACTATAACAATCTTATTTCGAGTGGAAATCTTACTTGAAATTGTTTTTGTGTCATGATTCTGCTTCAAGAACTTTCAAGCCATCCAAGGATCCTTTGAAGCTAGATCCATTTTTCTCATTTCCAGTAGGTTTATCCAAGGAACTTGAGGTAGTAATGATGTTCATAACATCATTCGATTCATACATAAAAAGCTGTCTTATTCAACATTATAAACTTGTAATCACTAGAACATAGTTTAGTTAATTCTAAACTTGTTCGCAAATAAAGTTAATCCTTCTAACTAGACTTTTAAAATCAACTAAATACATATTCTATATCTATATGATATGCTAACTTAATGATTTAAACCCGGAAACACGATAAACACCATAAAACTGGATATACGCCGTCGTAGTAAAACCGGGGGCTGTTTTGGTTGGGATAATTAAAAGCTAAGAAGAACTTTGATTTAAAAGCTATACTTCTGAAAAAATGATTTTTCTTATGAACATGAAACTATATCCAAAAATCATGGTTAAACTCAAAGTGAAAGTATGTTTTTCGAAATGGTCATCAAGATGTCGTTCTTTCAACGGAAATGACTACCTCTTTCAAAAACGACTTGTAACTTGTATTTCTGACTATAAACTTATACTTTTTCTATTTAGATTCATAAAGTTAAGTTCAATACGAAACCGTGGCCACTGGAATCACTCAAAACGGATTAGAAACGAAGAAATGGCGAGTAAAACAAGATTGATAAAAACTACTCATTTTACCTACGTGAAAGTTAGTAATAAATCTATTCCAACCATAACCTAATCAACTTATATTGTATATTATGTAATCTTGAGATACCATAGACACGTATACAATGTTTCGACCTATCATGTCGACCCATCTATATATATATTGCGGAACAACCATAGACACTCTATATGTGAATGTTGGAGTTAGCTATACAGGGTTGAGGTTGATTCTAAAATATATATAGTTTGAGTTGTGATCAATACTGAGATACGTATACACTGGGTTGTGGATTGATTCAAGATAATATTTATCGATTTATTTCTGTACATCTAACTGTGGACAACTAGTTGTAGGTTACTAACGAGGACAGCTGACTTAATAAACGTAAAACATCAAAATGTATTAAAAGTATTGTAAATATATTTTGAACATACTTTGATATATATGTATATATTGTTATAGGTTCGTGAATCAACCAGTGGCCAAGTCTTACTTCCCGACGAAGTAAAAATCTGTGAAAGTGAATTATAGTCCCACTTTTAAAATCTAATATTATTGGGATGAGAATACATGCAGGTTTTATAAATGATTTACAAAATAGACACAAGTACGTGAAACTACATTCTATGGTTGAATTATCGAAATTGAATATGCCCCTTTTTATTAAGTCTGGTAATCTAAGAATTAGGGAACAGACACCTTAATTGACGCGAATCCTAAAGATAGATCTATTGGGCCTAACAAACCCCATCCAAAGTACCGGATGCTTTAGTACTTCGAAATTTATATCATATCCGAAAGGTGTCCCGGAATGATGGAGATATTCTTATATATGCATCTTGTTAATGTCAGTTACCAGGTGTTCACCATATGAATGATTTTTATCTTTATGTATGGGATGTATAATGAAATATGAAATCTTGTGGTCTATTGTTACGATTTGATATATATAGGTTAAACCTATAACTCACCAACATTTTTTGTTGACCTTTTAAGCTTGTTTATTCTCAGTTGATAATTAAGAGCTTCCGCTGTCGCATACTTAAATAAGGACAAGATTTGGAGTCCATGCTTGTATGATATTGTGTAAAAACTGCATTCAAGAAACTTATTTTGTTGTAACATATTTGAATTGTAAACCATTATGTAATAGTCGTGTGTAAACATGATATTTTAGATTATCATTATTTGATAATCTACGTAAAGCTTTTTAAATCTTTATTGATGAAATAAAGGTTATGGTTTGTTTTAAAATGAATGCAGTCTTTGAAAAACGTCTCATATAAAGGTCAAAACCTCGGAACGAAATCAATTAATATGGAATGTTTTTAATCAATAAGAACGGGACATTTCACTCATAAGTGCTAGGTATGTAAGCTTGAAGAGGAAAAATCAAAAATCCCTGACTCCAATGGACCCTTTAAGGGGTGGCTGTTGCTGACTATGGTGAGAATGGTATTGCTTTATGTCATGAGTTAAAGACTTCCTGCAACAAATCATTCATCATCGATCACATCATTATCCATCCGCTACATCATACATTGCGGGTTCTACAAAGTCACAAATTGAAAACGAGGAAGACATTCAAAGACAGTATTATGCTTGAAAAAAAAAACAGAAAAAAAAGAAAAAAAAAGAATGCTTTTGAGATCCGAGCTTAAGTAGTAGTTTCTAAGACTCGAACTGATAGATCCTTTGGGGTGCTAGATCACCTAACCACCTAAGACCTTTTTCTGGTTTGGGATCGGTTGGTTGAAGGTTCGCTACACGGGTCAAGGACGTTACTATCTCAAGGCAAGGTGATCATCTTTAGGTACTCGTCTCATACTTATGCAGCAGTGATCATCTTTGGCTCATGATGTGGGAAATACCTAGTAAGACTAGACCCTGGGAAGAGTTACCTTTGCGGGGTACGTTGGATAAGAGAGATGTGACCAGTATGTGGATAGCTTGCATATTTAGAAATTATAAGCATGAAATGGAATCAAGAGAGTTAAAAAGTTAAACGGGTTTCTCTACATAAACACAGGTATGAATCTATTTATAACTGGATCTTTGATTAAATTGTGAAGTATTGGTATTTGCAATAGCGCCTTAAATATTGTTAGTAGGCTATCTTGATGCGAATAAGGGTCATGATTACAGATACTAAACCTTATAACGTAAGATTGTTTTTATCATTTGTAATCATTTTACACCAATTGTATTTGAATGTTTTTTGGTGATTAGTTATTGAGGTTAGAAAGTTAAGTCTTAAGGGTTGATTGATGCAAAGAAAAGAAAGATATTGAAAGCCTAGTAATGTGATTTTTAGGGGAAGCTAAGTGAAAAGAATTTAGGCTTTGAGATGAAAGGTTTGAGTTAAGAAGTAAAGTTGTGGAAATTTTTGAAGTTTGAGTTCTCAACCCAAATTGACTTTACATCTCAATTCATGACCTAGAAAACATGTTTTATGAAAATTTGTTTGCGATAATGGCCACTTAGGATATTGTTTTTGAAATGTGTTTGAATGAAAATGGGGGGAAGAAAGGGGGGTACGTTTGATGGTTTGTATGTTGTTTTATAAGTGACAGGAATGTGAGGAATTGTTTTGTGAGGAAATAAGCTTATTCGTGAAAAGATGAAGAGTACGAGAGCTTGTGGAGGATTGACTTGAAGGCTTGAATCTTGCGGAAATTTGTTGAAGATTATACGTACAGTTATTGTTTCGAGATTGACTTGCTTGAGGACAAGCAAGGTTCAAGGGTGGGGGATTTTGATAACGCCATTTTTATACATATATTTTGGGTGTTATCTTGTTCCAATTATTGGTATTTTGAAGACTTTGATTAAGATATCGAGTTATTTAAGTTTAAAATGAAGAAAGTGTCAAGATATGGTTCGTTGGCTCATTATTGTTGATTTTATTGAAGATATAGCCAAAACGAAGTTAGAGTTGAAGATAAACGTGCCTCGGGTGAAAAAATCAGTTTCCATCGCTTCAGGATACTGTTTATCGCGTTTTGGTCATCATGATACGTGATGAAGTGCATCAGAACATGACATGGAAAAAAGGGCATTCTGACCAATCTGTCGCGTTTCAAGCAGCATTGTCGCGTCCTGGTCAACGCGTTTCGCGATGTTGTTATCGCGGATCGCGATGGGATGTCGCGGATCGCGACCATAGTCGGTTTCAGTTGTTTTCCCTGCTTCTATAAATAGACGAATTTTACCCCAATTTAGGGTATGCAGTTTTTATTCCGAACTTTAGCCTACAGCAACATTAGTTACGAATTTCTTTGTCTTTCTTCATTATTTTACAAGGGTTTAAGCTACAATATCATTCTTGGTTAGTTTAATCTTTATATTAACTTTTATTACTTTTATTAATTTGTTCTTCATTCAATTCAATGATTATGTTTAATTGTTCTTCTTATTTATGTGTTCTTTGCTTTACCATGAGTAGCTAATTATTTAGTATTCGCTTAGATGCATGAACCTAGGTGATGGATTGCGATCTTTTGGTTAACAACAATTAATTAAAATTACACAACTTTATGTCTAGCTAAGATCCACCGTTAATAAAGCTTATTGATTGTTAGATCACGGAAGTTATTGATTAACTAATGACAGTTAAATTGATTAATAGCTTTTACTAGATTATTGAACGTGAATAATTTAGGAATACGTGAGATTTTATGAGGGACACCGATAATAAAATTAATCGTATAGTGGTTGAGCTTAAAATTAGTTGCAATAATTGTGAGGTTGTGAGGGACACCAAACCAACCTAAGTTAGATTATAATCTTGAGTAATATCATTGTGAATTGGTTAGTAACTCTAGGTTAACGATAGTTATACTTAAGTTGCTAGTCTTAAACTGTAGGAATCGACAGATAAATATAGTGTCACATCATTGTAATTGTTTAATTAACGGGTTTAAACGAGCAATCCTAGCCTATGGAATTGAATCTAAGTGGATACGTTTGCTTCTTATTGAGTTAAGTTTAATTTACTTTCGCGTTTAATCAGTTTTACAACAAAACTCCCCTTTTTAAATCTTAGAATAATTAATAGTTCAAGTTTTCAATTACCTACTCTCTGTGGAACGAATTGGTCAAATACTTGTTTAATTACTACACGAACTGGTTATAGTTGCCTGTATTGTGTGATAATCGATAGGTATTTAGCTAATAATTTAGATTACGAAATTACACATCAATATGATATGTCAAAACCTTGTATACGCATCCCGATTTATACAACAATATTTAAAGTGCGTAAAATAAATAACAGAAATTAAATGACAATAAATAAAATTACGAGAATTAAAATTGCGAAAAATAAATTGCGATAAATGTAATAAGGAATTAACAGTTTGCTAGGAACAGTTAGCTAGAATTTTGTTAGCGTGGCTTCTTAACAAATTTTCGCATAGTTAATTCGTTTGTTTCTAAAAAATTTTATTTTTGTCCAATGTTTTCTTCATTATGCCACTTGTGGATTCTGATAAATCAAAATCTAAATATGAAATTGGATGAAAATGGTAATTCTGTGGTGAACAGATTCGTATGTCTTGTGGATGTAAGTAGGGTAGTAAATGACTGTTGAATCAGATTGAAAGAATGTACAGTGTAACTTATTAATGTGAAATCTAAATATTCCTCGGGTATTACCTACCCGTTAAAATATTTTCACCATTAACAGTGTGTACAAAAGAACTTTTAATTACAATCTTTATGAAAATATATATACATATATATTTTCTTCAGATGTAATTATGGATTTAATGAGTTAATATGATATTAATCTTATTTGGTTTACCGTCAGAACTAGAATACATAATCTCTAAAACATTAGAGATTACATAATCGCCATGAAGAACGAAGATAATTGATGTAGAACGATACGTAGAACGATGATTATACTCGAGGTATAGAATGAGATGTTGAGGCATGGATTGTTGATGGTACTGGTGCTGTTACTGATGGTACTGTTGGTGCCGGTGATGTTGCTGAAGCTGGTTAATTTTGCACCATATTCTCCAAATTGATTACTCGAGCGCGAAGTTCGTTGACTTATGTTATTACTCCGGAATGATTGTCGATAGGAACGAGCGAATGAATAAGGTTTAGAATCTGAGTTATGATATAGTCGTGGCGAGATACTCTGGAAATGAGGGAGAAAATAGTATTTCGGACTGGTTCGTTGGTAAGTGCTTCAGGTTCTTCGCCAAGAGGGGAATGTGCGGGATGGAAGGGATCACCTTCTTCTTGTCTCCAATGATTAAGTAGGCAACGAACCCATCCCCAATTCATCCAGAATA
This sequence comes from Rutidosis leptorrhynchoides, assembly GCF_046630445.1. Lineage (NCBI taxonomy): Eukaryota > Viridiplantae > Streptophyta > Magnoliopsida > Asterales > Asteraceae > Rutidosis > Rutidosis leptorrhynchoides. The sequence goes on from NC_092336.1 coordinate 344,970,578, forward strand.
GATGATGGCTACATGGTTGATGCATTCCGGTCACACTGCTTTCGGAGTTCGAGTGGAAATCCATATTGAAATAGCTTTCGAAATTCGAGGAACTTGAACTAGTGGCGAGTTCCATTTCGTACGAGTGAATAAAGGATTTTTTTTTTCGAAATGAAATGATTTTCGAATATTGGATGATATTATAACTACATAGAATATCTATATATATAGTACTAAAGATTTCGTAGACTACAGAGGAATTTACGGCATATGTCAGGCAAGTCTACAGTAATAGATAAGCTAAGATATGAATTAGCAGATACGCTAAGATATGAATTTTGTCTATACACTATTCATGCAATCAATGCAGTAAGATGTGTCTAGACTAAGAATGATAAGCAATTGATTCCCTAAGAATGATAAGCATGTAATTTTCGACACGAAATGATAAGCAAAACTTTTGACATGCAGATACGGTCGAAGTCCAGACCCACTAATGCATCTAAACAACTATCAGTTAGACACACTAATGCAAGACCTGGTTGGCTAAGACCACCACTCTGATACCACCTATAACGACCCGTCCTAATCCATCTGGATGAATACATTACATTTGGTTACACCGCGAGGTACTTGACCTCTATATGATACATTTTACAAACGTTGCATTCGTTTTTAAAAGACAAACTTTCATTTCATCGAAAGTTGACGGCATGCATACCATTTCATAATATATCCAACTATAATTGACTTAATAATAATATTGATGAATGTAACACCCAAATATTTATGGTACATAGAGTTATAATGATGTACGTTTAGTGGGTGAAGCATAGTGTAAAAGTTAAAATGTCAGAATCTGCCCAGACATGGGTGCGCGCCGCGCATGTGGCCTGCGACAGAATTCTGTCTTTTTCTATTTTAAGTTAATTGAGGGGCTTTTTGGTCTTTTCACTTGAGGCCGGATCTCAGGCCTTATCAGCTGGGATGGATCCACTTTTGGATCATATTTCACATCCACAAACACTCTCAAGTATCTTTGAGAGAGAGGGAGATTTCTAGAGAGAGATTGGGGGTTTTGGTGAAGAAGGAGTTAGAATTGATCAAAAGCTCGGGTGTCAAAGTTGTTCACCTCGTTCTTAGCTACGTTTTGGTTGTTGTGGTAAGTTCTAACTCCGAATTTCATTATTTGATTTGATATTCTGAGTTAGGGTTTGAACTTGATTTGTAGAGAAACCCATTTAGACTCTTGAAGTGTGTTTATTAATGCTAGTAATCGGGTTATTAGTTGTTGTTGGTGGGTTTTGGGTTGGTGAAAAAATTAGCCATGTTTAGAACTTGTAAGTGAGTGTTAATATCCTATGTGCATATGTATGTGTAGGATGGGTGCGGGTCGGGTGAAGTGGTTCTCGGTTATAGAGCTCACTTCACTTATAGGTGGATTTTTATGGACTTGTGTAATAGGTCCAATTGGCACGGTTGTGTTTTTTGGTTGACCACCTTTGGCGAGTTGCACATTTATGTGTACGCTATCACATGGATTATGATTTAGAGTTATAACCCCTACGACATGGGTTGTGGTGTGGGAAATGAATATCGGCTTGCACGTATTCAGAATATTTTTGGGTAGTGAATCTCGGGTAGTGCGGATTCATGATGACTGGGGTTGTTCGGTCATCTTTTTGATGAGGTAGTGAATCTCGGGTTGTGCAAATTCACTAAGGCTCGGGTAGTTCGGCCAACCTCGGTTGTTGAATTGGTGAAGAAGTGAATATCGGGTTGTGCGAATTCACTAAGGCTCGGGTTGTTCGGCCAACTTTCGTATGTTTGAGGTTAAGGGTTAATCTTGTAGTGTTGGCTACCATATGTGTATGCTTATGTACTATTATTGTTGTAACTAATCTTGTGGTTTGGCTTGGTGGTACGTTAGGTATGACATTACTTAGTGTAACGACCCTACTTTTTTCGTTATCTTTTACCGTTAACTATTTAATGACCGTTAACTGTTATTCGTGCCACGTCATTCCTATGACCTACATTATTATTTTTGTAATAATATATTAATTATTATGCGTTATATGAATATTTGTATTCATATTTCAAGTTGTACGTTTCTTCGTGTCGTGGATTTCTATCCGGCGAATCTTTTCGGTTTTCAAGCCAACGGTTAAACTTTTGGGATTTTTAAATCCAAATTATTTTAAATATGATATTTTGATGTCATATGAATATATATAGTGTTTATATATTTTATTTTTCGCGTGTGCGTAATTCCTCCAAAGATTTAATCGCGTAACGGTATTTTCGGGAATCGGGCTTCGTTCGGGCTTTCGGACCAAACAAGAAAATTAAGGAATAAAAATTTGGGTTGTATGGGCCCATCCCACAGCCATTTTGGCTAAAAATATGCCCATGGCCCAACCCTTTTCATTTTATTACTTACATTCTTTTTGGAAATCAATTTTTCACATTCATTTCACCAAAATAAACCCTAGCAACTTCTCTCTTCCATTTCTTTCACCCTAGGCTGAGTCCTAGCTCATTCATACACCAAAAATCTTCCACTACAAGATCATATACATTTGTTCATCATTTCTCAAGGTTACTTACATATTCGGGTGTCTTATTTCACGATCTTTAAGCGTCTTCTTCTCGATTTTTGATTTGGGTATGAACATGAACCCTAGATTTTCAATTTTCATTTATTTTTACTGTTTTTAATCTTATGTTGATGCTATAGTAATTGTATGTTATTGGATTAATGATTGTATGCATAGAATCACTGGTTATCGCATGTTTTCGGTTTGATTAAATTGGGACAGCAGCTTATTGGTTAAAATCAGTGAACTTAACTGTGATTTTTCACAAAATAAAGTGTATAGATGAGTCTCTATCTTTTAGTACATAATTTTAGGCTTTTGATTCATCTTTTTTCGAGTTCCGGATCAAAAGTTATGCTTAAATTGGTGTTTTGATGAGATTAAAATATAAAAACGAATGTAATCAGTTGGTGTCTGACTTTGTGACCGTTTTTGAAGGCTCTAGGGTGTACTAGTGGGTTAGGATTGATGATTGAGTGAACATTCATGTTCGGGTCATCGAAATCCGAGCCACGGATCACCCGGAATGGCCAAAACTTGATTTTGAGCGGATTGAAGTTCCAAGTTGCTTCATCGCTGTAGGTCATGACTTGGGGACTGATCTTAGGTTTTTCTTGAGTTCACTAATGTGTCAGGTGGTTTGGTTAGACGAGGATATATAAGACTCGTCGAAAATCGACACCCGAGGCTCAAGTTATGACCCGACGAATGTTTTAATTAAAACTTATGGTTATAAATTAAACTTATGATATAAATAATGATTTTCATTATTATTAAATTACTTATGATATAAAAATAATTAAATTAATTTAAGACTTATGATATATATATTTATTATATCATTTATTAATTACTTATGATTTAATTAAACTTTTAATTAAACTTATGATTAATAATACCTTTGTTGTTAATGGAAAATACTTATGATAAGTATTAAACTTATATTATGAGATTATTATAATAAGACTTATAATAAGGATTAAATGATTATTTAATTATTATAAGGTTTAGTTATTATTTAATTATAATTTAATTATTAAATACTTATGATTTAATAATTATAATTAGAAACTTATGATATGATTAATAATTCATTATTAATAAATAATACTTATGATATGATTAAAAATCTATTATTAATTAATAATACTTATCTTATGACTAATATTTAATTAATCGATTAAATAATTATTTTATATTAATTATATCATTTAAACTTATGTTAACTTTAATAATTCATTTTAATTTAATTAAACTTATGTTATGACATAATTATACATATTTAACTTTAGTTAACATTATAACTTATATTATTATTACAACTTACATTTTTAAAATTAATGTTGACTATGTTTGACCAAGGTTGACTTTGACTTTCAGTTGACTTTTGTTGACTTTCTAAATAAGGAAACTTTCCTAACTTAAAACTTTCTAAAAATAGAAACTTTCCAAAAATAGAAACTTTCCAAAAATAGAAACTTTCCAAAAATGGAAACCTGCTAAAAATAGAAACTTTCTAAAAATAGAAAGTGTGTGTCCGTACACTGTTTCGATCAAACCGATGCATGTTGAGTATTGTTCTATATCTACTTGCAACGTGTACAATAGCTATCATACTAAGACTTGACCTAAGTTAGTTATTTATATCGACCTGCTTTATTTATAGGTCGGCGTTGTGATCATTCTTGATCACTTTACTTCGTATGCTGTTCGCATTCTTGTGTGGTTCCTTCTTTTGCTTTAAGGTGAGTTATAGTCCCATTTTTCTATTTTAACTCTTTTGGGATGAGAATACATGCAATTTATTTTATATTTTGGACACAAGTGGAAGTTGATTTAAATTATTCATTGTGAGTTGAACAAAAATATTCCCTAGTCTGGTAACTGTAATCACTGGTTTCTACTGGTGAACGCGAATCCTACGGATAGATCTATCGGGTTTGACAACCCCATTTCAAGCTAGTCGCGCAAGCAATTTATAATCATAATGTTTAGTACTTCGTATTTAGTTGAAGATACACTTGTTCAGTGTATATTATTTATTGTGTTTGGCAAGGGTAAATAAAGGGTTAAGTGGTTACCAGGTGGCTCACGGAAAATGGAATAATGTTTTTATATGTTTTCTAGCATATAATTTTGTGGTCCAAAAAGGAGTTTTTATGTTTTCAAACATAAATTTTTATGGTTTAAATGAAATATTGTTTGCAATATTAAACCTATAATTCACTCAACATTTTTGTTGACAGTTACTCGCATGTTTTATTCTCAGGTTCATGATAGATTGCTTCCGCTATGCTTAGAGAGTCTGTATATTTATGATGACAGCTTTTGTTAAACATTAACTTGCATTCTATTTTGATACATTTAATAGTAGATGTTGTTGACTTTGTTTTGGTCAACTTTTCGTTAAGTAATAATGTACGGTTTTTCTAAACTTACATATTTTGGTAGGTTTCCTTTATAAGAAATCATTTTTAAATAAAGAATGCAAGGTTATTTATTCAATTCATATAGAGTTGTTATCAAGCTGTGGGACCAAGATAACGATGGTCGTCAAGTGTACTTTGACGGGTCGTTAAAGTTGGTATCAGAGCGTTGGTTGTAGGGAATTAGGCTGCATTGATGTCGTTACCCGAGTCAATAGGGTGCATTAGTGAGTCTAGTCTACAGCCCGGCCCACAATATATTATCATATGTGATTATTTGTATCGTATTGGTATGTATATTGTTATCAAACATACATCACAATTATGTTCTGAATCTGGGAGGAACTACCATTCCGATTTAAATGTATTCTCCGACTCATGCGAACTTATCCTTATAAGAACACCTCGGGTAGTGAAACCGAGGGATTTCATTCTTGACTTCTGAAATTCTCGACATTTCTATGTCATCTATTATGGTTATGTATATTACGTTTGAGTTATGATAATTCTAAAAACGAACATATAATTCATAGCATTATTCCTCAAGAAAGACAAGCTTTTAGTTGCAATTGTTCTATTTACAAGTGATATTTGTTTAAATAATAAAAGGTGAAGACAAAAGACAGATTTGACGAATTGAAGACGCAAACGACCAAAAAGCTCAAAAGTACAAAAGACAATAAAAAAGGTTCCAATTATTGATAAGAAACGTCTCGAAATTACAAGAGTACAAGATTCAAAACGCAAAGTACAAGATATTAAATTGTACGCAAGGACGTTCGAAAATCCGAAACTGGGACATGAGTCAACTCTCAACGCTCGACGCAACGGACTAAAAATTACAAATCAACTATGCACATAAATATAATATAATATTTAAATAATTCTTATAATTATTTAATATAATATATATATATTTATAAATCCGTCGGCAAGAAAGACTCGAAAGTATCTGAGCTGTAATTTCAAACTCCGCGACTCGCGGAGTTTGAAGGCCAAAAAGGCCGCGAGTCGCGGAGACCCAATTTCAGAAAATCCCTATAAAAGTTCGCGCATTCTGATCGTAATCATCCATCTTTTTCTTCTTCTCCTCATACGTAAAATATATATATATATATATATATATATTTATAATTTATATTTTAATTTTAATTATAATTCTAATAATAAGGGTATGTTAGCGAATGTTGTAAGGGTGTAAGTCGAAATTCTGTCCGTGTAACGCTACGCTATTTTTAATCATTGTAAGTTATGTTCAACCTTTTTACATTAATGTCTCGTAGCTAAGTTATTATTATGCTTATTTAATCCGAAGTAATCATGATGTTGGGCTAATTACTAAAATTGGGTAATTGGGCTTTGTACCATAATTAGGGTTTGGACAAAAGAACGACACTTGTGGAAATTAGACTATGAGCTATTAATGGGCTTTATATTTGTTTAACTAAATGATAGTTTGTTAATGTTAATATAAAGATTTACAATTGGGCGTCCCTATAAATCACCATATACACTCGATCGGACACGATGGGCGGGGTATTTATATGTACGAATAATCGTTCATTTAACCAGACACGGGAATGGATTAATAGCCACTAGAATAATTAAAACAGGGGTGAAATTATGTAAAAGGACACTTGGTATAATTGATAACAAAATATTAAAACCTTGGGTTACACTCAGTCGACATCCTGGTGTAATTATTAAACAAAGTATTAAAATCTTGTTACAGTTTGAGTCCTCAAATAGTTGGAATATTTAACTTCGGGTATAAGGATAATTTGACGAGGACACTCGTACTTTATATTTATGACTGATGGACTGTTATGGACAAAAACCAGACGGACATATTAAATAATTCAGGACAAAGGACAATTAACCCATGGGCATAAAACTAAAATCAACACGTCAAACATCATGATTACGGAAGTTTAAATAAGCATAATTCTTTTATTTCATATTTAATTTCCTTTATTTTATATTTAATTGCACTTCTAATTATCGCATTTTTATTTATTGTTATTGAACTTAATTGCACTTTTAATTATCGTACTTTTTAATTATCGCAAGTTTATTTTATCGCACTTTTATTATTCACAATTTCATTATCGTTATTTACTTTATGCTTTAATTTAAGTCTTGTATTTATTTTTAATATTTTACATATGGTTTTAACTGCGACTAAAGTTTTAAAATCGACAAACCGGTCATTAAACGGTAAAAACCCCCCTTTATAATAATAATATTACTTATATATATATATATATTTGTATTTTTATAAAAGTAAACTAATATAGCGTTAAGCTTTGTTTAAAAAGATTCCCTGTGGAACGAACCGGACTTACTAAAAACTACACTACTGTACGATTAGGTACACTGCCTATAAGTGTTGTAGCAAGGTTTAAGTATATCCGTTCTCTAAATAAATAAATATCTTGTGTAAAATTGTATCGTATTTAATAGTATTTTCTTCTAAAATTAATAACTATTTTATACCACTCCGCTACCACATCAAGTATTTTTGGCGCCGCTGCCGGGGATTATCTTAAAAGCCGGAAGCGCAACGCTATATATAAAAAAAAAAAGATTTTTACTTTTAGTACGTTTTTGTAAAAATACGTTTTAAATATTCGAAAATATAAAAAAAAAACAGAAAATTTGTATATTTTTAAGATTTTGTTAAATATTTAAGTTTTATAAAGTATCTTTAGTTTGTAAAAATATAAGTTTTTATATATAACTTTTAGATTATAAAACAGAAAATTATAAAACAGAAAATAGAAAATAAAAAAAAATAATAAAAATAAAAATGCGTCGAAATTAAAAGCTGTCAGTTGAATTTCTGAACCCCGCGACTCGCGGGGTTTACTGCCTTGAATACCGCAACTCGCGGAGAAAACCTGACACGCGACAGAAGCCCTAATCCTGCATTTATTACGGGGTAATTAATTATTATTATTATTATTATTATTATTATTATTATTATTAGTTTTATTTTAACTTTTACTTTTTTATTTAATTGATGTATTTAGTATTAATTAGTTTTATTAAATTGTAAAATTAGTAGTTTTAATAAATAAATAATATAAAAATAATATTTATAAAAATTGTATTTTTTTTTTACAACTTTTTGTATATTTTTATATTTTGTCCCTTTTTAATCGTTTTAACGTAATATTTGTATTTTTCGCTCATATTTAATTTTAAACTTAGTTTTTGCCATAGTCATTTTTACTCCTAGATTTTTAGTCTTTGCCGTAGAATTCCTTAAGTGCTTTTTCTCTAGACTAAGATTTAGGTACTTTAGAATTTTGCAACGCCTTTTTAAGTTTTAGTTTCTTTTTAAGTTAATTCCATTTGGGATTTAGTTTTTCTTGTAAGCTTTAATATTTTTAGACGACTTTTACCTATGTATCAATTATCATTCCAATTAGTAATCTCAATTTGCGATTATAATTTTAAGTTAGTTGTAGTAATAAGGTTAGGTTAGTCAAGTATTTTTAAGTTTTTATAAGTTTCTTTTATTTTTCCGTCACCTTTTATTTTTCAACCATTTTTCTTTTTCAACCTTTTTCCGACGAACTCTTTTTCTTTCTTATTTCTCGCTATTCTAGTTTTAGGACATAGATTTTTATTCTACTTCTTATCTAAATTTCTTAAAATTACGAAAATTTATTTTAAGTGGTTAAATTAATAGACATCAAAATTTTCTGGTTCGTAGTAATAGTTGGATTTGTACGTGGACCGGGTTATTGGAGCCAAACAGTCCTCAATTATATTGAGACCAAACGAATCCTGCCCCTCTGCTGCATCTTTTGGCTATTCAAAACGTGGGCAAAATCAGAAAAGTCTATTGGTTGGATAACTTATTATAATTTTTCTTTCCTTTTAAAAACTAATAGGATATTCAGTGAATGCACCGAGCAAGACGTTCACCACCTTTTGTACGTTCACCACCTGTAACTAGATCAAGACATTTAGCAAATATTACTGCCGTTGATTTCTCTTTAGAATCGTCATCCAGTCGACCAAGTACTTCAGTTCAAATTTCCGATAATCCATTTTTTGAACCCGACCTCACAATTGAGAATCCAGAGAATATTCAGGAACGGTTCGTAGATCCTGAACCATTAAACTTTCCTCCAGAACCACCAATCATTCAAACAGAGATTGTTGACGAACGAACCATTAAATCAGAATCCTCTAGTGATTCCGATTCAACAAATTCAATTATGGAAAATCTGGAACCTGTAAGTATGGAAGACCGAATGAGAGCTAAACGCACTGGCCAAGGTCACGCAATTACTCATCCAGACATTAATGCGCCAGATTATGAAATCAAAGGACAAATTCTACACATGGTGACTAATCAATGCCAATTTAGTGGTGCGCCGAAGGAAGATCCAAATGAACATCTACGTACCTTTAATAGAATCTGCACACTATTTAAAATCCGAGAAGTGGAGGATGAACAGATATATCTCATGATATTTCTCTGGACTTTAAAGGGAGAAGCCAAAGATTGGTTGGAATCGTTACCTGAAGGGGCGATTGATACATGGGATGTTTTAGTTGAAAAATTTCTTAAACAATTCTTTCCTGCATCTAAAGCCGTAAGACTTCAAGCAGAAATTGTTACGTTCACACAGAAGCCAAATGAAACTCTATATGAGGCGTGGACAAGATATGGAAAGTTATTAAGAGGATGTCCGCAACATGGTTTAGACACCTGTCAAATAGTACAAATATTCTACCAAGGATGCGACATCACTACAAGAAAAGACATAGATATAGCAGCTGGTGGTTCTATTGTGAAGAAAACCGAAACTGATGCTTACAAAATTATTGATAACACTGCTTCCCACTCACATGAGTGGCACCAAGAAAAAGATATCATTAGATCATCTAAAGCAGCTAGAGCCGATTCTAGCCATGACTTAGATTCCATTTCCGCAAAGATAGATGCTGTGGAGAGACGAATGGAAAAGATGACTAAGGATATTCACTCAATACGAATTAGTTGTGAGCAGTGTGGAGGACCACATTTGACAAAAGATTGTCTCAGTATTGAATTAACAATGGAACAAAGAGAGAATATTTCATACATAAACCAAAGGCCTGGAAATAATTATCAGAATAATTATCAACCGCCAAGACCGATTTACAATCAAAACCAGAATTATAACCGAAATATTCCATACAACAACCAACAAGGTCCTAGCAATCAACAAGTATCCAATAATACTTACAATCAGCAAAGACCTAATTTTCAAAACAAACCACCACAACAAACCGATGATAAAAAGCCGAATTTAGAAGATATGATGACAAAGCTAGTTGAAACTCAAACGCAGTTTTTCACATCTCAAAAACAAACCAATGAACAAAATGCTCAAGCATTTAGAAATCAACAAGCTTCTATTCAAAATCTGGAACAAGAAGTAAGTAACCTAGCAAGGTTAATAGGTGAAAGAAAACCGAGAAGTCTACCTAGTGATACAAATGCTAACCCCCGGAATGAAACAGCTAAAGCCATTACCACAAGAAGTGGTACAACACTTAAACCACCTGAAATACCTGTAACTTCTGATGAAGCCATTCCTACTCCACAAGTACCACAACCTGATCAAGATAAGGAAAAAGAACCGGTAGTTGAAAAGGTTAATGAAGATAACACAGCTAAGGCTAAACCTTATGTTAAACCATACCAACAGATAAATGTTTAAACAGATAAATGTAAATCTTCCTGGATATGTTAAACCATACCAACAAATTCTTGGATATGTTTAAACAGATAAATGTAAATCTTCTTTTCATTGATGTGATTTCAGGAATGCCTAGATATGCTAAATTCTTGAAAGATCTAATCTCAAATAGAAAGAAAATGGAAGAACTCTCGGCTGTTACTATGAATGCTAATTGTTCAGCAGTGCTGTTGAATAAGATACCAGAAAAACTATCTAATCCTGGAAGCTTCACAATTCCATGTTCTCTGGGTAGTCTTAGTTCAATAGAAGCATTGGCAGACTTAGGTGCTAGTATAAATCTAATGTCGTATTCACTATACGCTAAACTAGACCTTGGAGAATTAAAACCAACCAGAATAAGCATACAACTAGCCGATAGATCAATAAAATATCCTAGAGGGATAATGGAGAACATGCTAGTTAAAGTTGGTACTTTAGTATTTCCAGTAGATTTTGTTGTTCTGGACATGGAAGAAGATTCTCAAGTTCCTCTCATATTAGGAAGACCATTCTTAAACACGGCTAAAGCAATGATAGACGTGTTCGGTAAGAAACTGACCCTAAGTATAGAGGATGAGAGTGTTACCTTTTCAGTTGATAGAGCAATGCAACAACCACAATCTGCAGATGATACATGTTATTATATTCAAACTATAGATGCACATGCAGAATTATTAGAAGAATTTCCAGAATTACAAGGAACAGGAGAATGTTCTTTAGGAGAAGGTAATGAACCAATTGATGAAGCTGAAATGTTAGCTACACTTATAGCTAATGGATATGAACCAACAACAGAAGAAATTCAAATGCTAAAAGAAGAAGACAAATATCGATATAAATCATCGATAGAAGAACCTCCGAAATTAGAGTTAAAGCCACTTCCAAACCATTTGGAATACGCTTATTTACATGGTGAATCTGAATTACCTGTAATAATATCGTCTTCTCTTACTGAAAATGAGAAATCACAACTCATTTCTGTGTTGAAAGCTCATAAACCAGCCATTACATGGAAGATTCATGATATTAGAGGAATAAGTCCTTCGTATTGCACACATAAAATCCTTATGGAAGAAGGTCATAAAACGTATGTGCAATGCCAACGAAGACTAAATCCTAATATGCAAGATGTAGTTAAGAAAGAGATTATTAAACTGCTAGATGCAGGTCTAATTTATCCAATCTCTGATAGTCCATGGGTAAGCCCAGTTCAATGCGTACCTAAGAAGGGTGGCATGACTGTCATTACAAATGAGAAAAATGAGCTTATTCCTACTAGGACTGTAACAGGATGGCGTGTGTGTATTGATTATAGAAAATTAAATGACGCCACCAGAAAAGATCACTTTCCCTTACCTTTCATAGATCAAATGTTGGAAAGATTAGCTGGAAATAGTTACTATTGTTTTCTAGATGGATTTTCCGGATATTTTCAAATTCCAATAGCACACGAGGACCAAGAGAAAACCACATTCACGTGCCCTTATGGTACTTTTGCTTATAAACGCATGCCATTTGGACTTTGTAACGCCCCTGCAACCTTTCAAAGGTGTATGATGGCGATTTTTCATGACATGATAGAAGAATGCATGGAAGTTTTCATGGATGACTTTTCAGTCTTCGGTGATACATTTGAATCATGTCTACTTAATCTTGAACGAATGCTTATTAGATGCGAACAATCAAATCTAGTACTTAATTGGGAGAAATGCCATTTCATGGTTAAAGAAGGCATCGTTCTTGGACATAAAATTTCAAAAGAAGGAATTGAAGTGGATAGAGCTAAAGTAGATGTAATTGCTAAACTTTCACATCCCACCAATGTTAGAGGAATTAGGAGTTTTCTAGGGCATGCCGGTTTTTACCGACGTTTCATAAAAGATTTTTCTAAAATTGCCACTCCTATGAATAAACTCCTAGAAAAGGATGCTCCATTCATCTTTTCAGATGAGTGTATCAAATCTTTTAATATTCTTAAAGAAAAACTAACTAATGCGCCGATCATGATAACACCAAATTGGAATCTACCATTTGAACTAATGTGCGATGCAAGTGATTTTGCAATGGGAGCCGTTTTAGGACAAAGGATTGAAAAACGATTTCAACCTATATATTATGCTAGTAAGACGTTACAAGGAGCACAAACGAACTATACAACTACTGAAAAAGAACTCCTTGCTATTGTCTTTGCTTTTGACAAATTTCGATCATATCTCGTTCTAGCAAAAACAGTGGTCTATACCGACCATTCTGCTCTTAGATACCTATTTTCAAAACAAGATGCTAAACCAAGATTAATCTGTTGGATCTTACTCTTACAAGAATTTGATATTGAAATCCGAGATAAAAGAGGAGCAGAAAATCTCGCCGCTGATCATCTTTCTTATCTTGAAAATCCCGAATTAGAAGTTCTAAATGAATCAGCCATACAAGACAACTTTCCTGATGAATATCTATTGAAGATAGATTATAAAGAAATCCCATGGTTTGCAGACTATGAAAATTATTTAGTATGTGGATTCCTTGAAAAAGGATTATCGTACCAAAGACGAAATAAATTCTTCAGTGATATAAAACACTATTTCTGGGAAGATCCACATCTGTTTAAAAGTTGTCCCGATGGAATAATACGCCGATGTGTATTTGGAGATGAATCTAGTAAAATATTAAACCATTGTCACACAGGACCAACAGGAGGGCATTATGGGCCTCAACTAACAGCAAGAAAAGTTTATGATGCTGGATTCTATTGGCCTACAATTTACAAAGATGCACACCTTCTTTGCAAATCCTGTGATGCTTGTCAAAGGGCCGGAAAAATAAGTCAACGTGATGAAATGCCACAAAATGTCATCCAAGTATGTGAAGTATTTGACATTTGGGGTATTGACTTTATGGGTCCATTTCCAAAATCTCATAATAATCTATATATACTCGTAGCCATTGATTATGTATCTAAATGGGCGGAAGCACAAGCTCTCCCAACTAACGATGCACGAGTTGTAGTCAACTTTTTAAAACGTCTTTTTGCAAGGTTTGGAACACCGAAAGCTTTTATAAGTGATCGGGGTACTCATTTCTGTAATAATCAACTTGAGAAAGTTCTTAAAAGATATGGAGTAACTCATAAAATCTCCACCGCATATCATCCACAAACAAGTGGACAAGTTGAAAATACCAACCGAGCTTTAAAACGTATTCTAGAGAAAACCGTAGGATCAAATCCGAAGGAATGGTCCATTAAATTGGAGGATGCACTCTGGGCTTTTAGAACAGCCTACAAAACTCCAATTGGAACCACACCTTTTAGACTTGTTTATGGAAAAGCATGTCATCTTCCAGTAGAAATTGAACACAAAGCATTTTGGGCTTTGAAATCATGTAATCTTGATTTACATGAAGCTGGACGTCTACGATTAAGTCAACTAAACGAATTAGAAGAATTAAGACATGAAGCATACGAAAATTTGTTAATCTATAAAGAAAGAACGAAGAAATGGCATGATAAAAGAATCAGAAGTTCGAAAGAATTTAAAGAAGGAGACAGAGTTCTTCTTTTCAATTCACGATTCAAGCTATTTCCTGGAAAATTGAAATCAAGATGGTCTGGACCATTCATAGTTAAAAGAGTTTTCCCATACGGAACGATAGAATTAATAAATTCAAATGGGATTGAATTTAAAGTTAATGGTCACAGAGTTAAACATTACATACATGGTCCGATGGAAGTCGACAACGAAGTTAATCACAATTTTGACACCACGGCTAACTAAGTGTGGGGAGAATCAAGTCTTTAAAGGATAATATGTATTTCTGTTAGAGTTAGATTGTCTGTTTTCGTGTAGTTCTCGAAAATGGAACCCGAATGGTCTTTCCCTAGCAGACCCTAAAGAACTAGTCTTCTCCCCCCATTCTGAATTTTTATTTTTTTTAGGTTTTTACAAAATGAAGACTGCCTGTGAACTAAACCATGGTCTAATGCTACACGCTTTGATCACTAAACGTAATAATGACATACTCCCGAGTGAATTAGTATCAGTAATCAGAGAAAGAATGGACGGAGTTAGAAAAGAATCCAGATGCGAAGATAATAAGTTACAATTTGGTAAAGGAAAATCAAAATTCGCAGCGAAAAGAAGAGCACGACACCTAGAACGATGTCACAAATGCGGAAAATGGTCACATGGAGGTAAATGTTCAAATAATCAAACCTATTCAAATACCGAATTTGTTACTTTATGCAGAGACGGACCGTTCATATGTTTAGAAGAAAAGACACTGAATGCTCGAGGTTACGCCTATGTAGCCATGGAAAACCAATTAAACCGACTATCTTATGAATGGGATAGATCATATAACTAAGAAATCTATTTCACAGGTATGTCTATACAGTTTTTATTTTTATTTTTATTTTTAACCTTTTGATAATAAACGCTACTTTGTTCGCTAAAAAGTATTAAATTGGTATTGAATAAAATTAGGTTTGGCGACCGAAATTATTGATATCATTCAAAAATTTATTACATCACTGCGAAATTTAACGTTTATTCTTAAGGTATAAATATCTTTAAACAATCAACCCAAAATATTTTAAAAATTCGTCATGAGTTAAATTAGGTTTTGGAACCGAAATTACTTTACCGAAAAGAGGGGCGCATATTTTTGACAATATTTGATTGATTAAAGTGGGATAAAAAGCCAAAAAGATTTTTAATTTTATTTTTACCATGTTTTTAAAATTAATATTTAAATCTTAAATTAATATTGTAAACTTTGTAAAAACAATATATTTAAAATTGTAAATATTTGAAAAATTAATATAAGTTTGGTGTAAATTTATAATATGAATTTTTAAATTAAGTTTGGTGTGAATTTTTAAAATATGAATTTTTAATTTTATGCATTTCAAATTTTAATTTTGGTGTGAATTTTTAATATTAATTTTGAATTTTATATTTAAGTTGTGTGAATTTAAAAACAAAAATTTACTTTATCTCATTAAGTTAAAAATATGATTTTTAAAATTCGTCGTAAGTTGAAGACTAGGTCTTTGAACCGAAATTGCTTTACCCGAGGGAGGGACGAGAACTTTTATTATCATTATTTTTAACCTTATTAAATTAAAGTATGCCAAAAACATTGAAAAAACCCAAAAATCTTAGCTTTTAAAACAATCGCTACAAAAAGACAAATTTTAAAATTTTGTCGAGGGACGGACTAGGACATCGATCCGAAACGACCTCGTCCTAAATAACAAGGGAAACAAAATTTTAAAATTAAGTACTTAATTGTTTTATAAGTTAATGATTATATAAAAAAAAAAAAAAAAGCAAACTCCGCGAGTCGCGGAGTTTGAAGGCTTAATAGGCCGCGACTCGCGGGAGGACCGGATTACAGAAAAAAATAAAACGAGCTGAAACATCTCAGTTTCACTCCCCAAAACCGAAAACCTGCGAAATACTCCGAAAAAATACCCAAAAACACCCCCAAAATCACAATTTTTAACCGTTAATCACCAAATCTTTTACTAAAATCATGTTGAGAAGGATGCTATCTAGGAATTACTCAAGAAAAACGGTAAATTTCTACACCTAAACACCATTTAATCCGAAATTTGGTGTTCTTGAGCAATTTTTTCCCCAATTTGATTTTGATGCTTCTTAGTGTAATTATGCTTAAATTGTTTATGTATTATGCTTGTATAACCTAGATTGATGCTATTTAACATGATTAGAAGCCTTAAACTTCAAATTTTGAGTAATCTAGGGTTTGTGTTCTTGAGCAAATTTGGGGCTTTTTGATATAAACAGGTTATGGCCGATTTTTGTCATGAATTGTTGCTAAATTAAGTAGTGTAACATGTCTAGGTAGTTAAATGATCCAAAATTTGAGCCTAAACATGATTTTGTGAATTAAAGTGGACTTTTTCAAGTCTAAAATTCAGGAACTTGATTTTTGAAAGATAATGCCATTTGAAACTTGTTTAATTGCTAGTAATGATTATTTTGACATGTTATTTGAGTTGAATGCTTATGAACTTGGCGAACATTTTCGTATGTGCTTATTTGAAAAAGTGTAGATTTGATAAAAATGTGAAAATGAGCTTAAGTTTGATATAAATTGATCATGTCATTGTAATTATTTTGATTGATGATTTTGCTGACACTAATGCATATTTGGATGCACAAAAATTGTGTTTGATGTGTTTTGCAGACTGAAAGGGGTGAATCTTCATCCCAAGCTCGCAATGCTCCTGCTGAGAATGCAGGACAACAGGAAGTGGATAACTACTACAAGCAGGATATACCTCATCCAGTCATGACCTTTTCTGATATGCACTTGGAAGAGTTGCACCCGAACCTGAGATTTGACAGACTTTGGATAGATTATCCAAAATATCAAAGGAGTTTGCATACTCTTCATTCTAAGGTTGTTGAGGTACCAAGGGTTATAGAATGGGGACCCTTAGAAGCTGTAGAATTGGCCGGGCCAATTAGGGAATTACTTGTACAGAGGTATGGTAATTCTTCTTTTAATGACTGGGTACGTTTATTCACCATGCGTAGACCTGTATATAAAGTATGGTGTGAAGAATTATTATGTAGTATAGAGTTGAATGATCGGGTAGCTAGTTTAACCGATCGTTCTTTTATTAGATTTTTGTTAGGCGGTTCGATGCGCCACATGTCTTTACTAGACATGGTTCAGGCTTTACGTATATATACGCCTGAGGAGTTAGCATCTGCCGATTGTAGAGGGTTGATACTAAACGGTAGAAAGATAGATGAAAATTTTGATACACACGGTGTGTGGAGTCAAATGACAAGCCATCACCGTTTCAAAGGGGGAAATTACTCTTATTTGGATATAGATAGAGCCGAATTAAGAGTGATTCATAGGTTTTTAGCTAATTCGATTACACAAAGGGGTAAAAACAAGGAAAAGGTAAATGAACAGGATTTGTTTTACCATATGTGTATTCGAGACCCACAAAGCGCTGTAAGTATACCGTATTATGTGGGTTATTATTTATCAGCTATGGTTCGGGGGATGCGACCACATAGCATAATAGGAGGTGGTATTTTTATTACTTTGATTGGTGAATATCTCGGTGTGGATATAAGTCGGGGGGGATTATTAGTAGAAGAACCAGAACCCCGCGATACTATAGGTTTAAATGTATACCATGGTGCGAAAGTTTTGAAAAGGCGAAATAACGCCGCAGTACCATACCATAGTAGACATACACAGGTTGAGAGAAACCAACAGCAAGGTAATGTAGGAGGGGGGAATGAGATGCAAGAAATGCAAAGGTTTATAGCTTCTCAGGAGTACGAAAATGCTAGACAGAGAGCATTTGAAGATTGGCAAGTTCATCAGAACCAAATCATAGCTCATTGCCAACATATAGGTAGAAACTATATTCCTACACCAAAACCCATCTTCCCTCCCTGGTCTATAGAGATGCAGCCACCGTATCCTACGTATGACCCTGCCGAAGCATTCTATAGCACCTATGGTTATGCCTGGTGTAGTGACCCGAACTTTTCCATGTTTATATATATTAATTGAGATTGATGTTTACATGATTAAATGTTTCCAACATGTTAAGCAATCAAACTTGTTAAGACTTGATTAATTGAAATAGGTTTCATATAGACAATTGACCACCCAAGTTGACCGGTGATTCACGAACGTTAAAACTTGTAAAAAACTATATGATGACATATATATGGTTATATATATAGTTAACATGATATTATGATAAATAAACATATCATTAATTATATTAACAATGAACTACATATGTAAAAACAAGACTACTAACTTAATGATTTTGAAACGAGACGTATATGTAACGTTTATCGTTGTAACGACATTTAATGTATATATATCATATTAAGAGATATTCGTACATCATAATATCATGATAATATAATAATTTAAAATCTCTTTTGTTATTATAAACATTAGGTTAACAACATTTAACAAGATCGTTAACCTAAAGGTTTCAAAACAACACTTACATGTAACGACTAACGATGACTTAACGACTCAGTTAAAATGTATATACATGTAGTGTTTTAATATGTATTTATACACTTTTGAAAGACTTCAATACACTTATCAAAATACTTCTACTTAACAAAAATGCTTACAATTACATTCTCGTTCAGTTTCATCAACAATTCTACTCGTATGCACCCGTATTCGTACTCGTACAATACACAGCTTTTAGATGTATGTACTATTGGTATATACACTCCAATGATCAGCTCTTAGCAGCCCATGTGAGTCACCTAACACATGTGGGAACCATCATTTGGCAACTAGCATGAAATATCTCATAAGATTACAAAAATATGAGTAATCATTCATGACTTATTTACATGAAAACAAAATTACATATCCTTTATATCTAATCCATACACCAACGACCAAAAACACCTACAAACACTTTCATTCTTCAATTTTCTTCATCTAATTGAACTCTCTCAAGTTCTATCTTCAAGTTCTAAGTGTTCTTCATAAATTCCAAAAGTTCTAGTTTCATAAAATCAAGAATACTTTCAAGTTTGCTAGCTCACTTCCAATCTTGTAAGGTGATCATCCAACCTCAAGAAATCTTTGTTTCTTACAGTAGGTTATCATTCTAATACAAGGTAATAATCATATTCAAACTTTGGTTCAATTTCTATAACTATAACAATCTTATTTCAAGTGATGATCTTACTTGAACTTGTTTTCGTGTCATGATTTTGCTTCAAGAACTTTGAGCCATCCAAGGATCCATTGAAGCTAGATCCATTTTTCTCTTTTCCAGTAGGTTCATCCAAGGAACTTAAGGTAGTAATGATGTTCATAACATCATTCGATTCATACATATAAAGCTATCTTATTCGAAGGTTTAAACTTGTAATCACTAGAACATAGTTTAGTTAATTCTAAACTTGTTCGCAAACAAAAGTTAATCCTTCTAACTTGACTTTTAAAATCAACTAAACACATGTTCTATATCTATATGATATGCTAACTTAATGATTTAAAACCTGGAAACACGAAAAACACCGTAAAACCGGATTTACGCCGTCGTAGTAACACCGCGGGCTGTTTTGGGTTAGTTAATTAAAAACTATGATAAACTTTGATTTAAAAGTTGTTATTCTGAGAAAATGATTTTTATTATGAACATGAAACTATATCCAAAAATTATGGTTAAACTCAAAGTGGAAGTATGTTTTCTAAAATGGTCATCTAGACGTCGTTCTTTCGACTGAAATGACTACCTTTACAAAAACGACTTGTAACTTATTTTTCCGACTAGAAACCTATACTTTTTTTGTTTAGATTCATAAAATAGAGTTCAATATGAAACCATAGCAATTTGATTCACTCAAAACGGATTTAAAATGAAGAAGTTATGGGTAAAACAAGATTGGATAATTTTTCTCATTTTAGCTACGTGAAAATTGGTAACAAATCTATTCCAACCATAACTTAATCAACTTGTATTATATATTATGTAATCTTGAGATACCATAGACACGTATACAATGTTTCGACCTATCATGTCGACACATCTATATATATTTCGGAACAACCATAGACACTCTATATGTGAATGTTGGAGTTAGCTATACAGGGTTGAGGTTGATTTCAAAATATATATAGTTTGAGTTGTGATCAATACTGAGATACGTATACACTGGGTCGTGGATTGATTCAAGATAATATTTATCGATTTATTTCTGTACATCTAACTGTGGACAACTAGTTGTAGGTTACTAACGAGGACAGCTGACTTAATAAACTTAAAACATCAAAATATATTAAAAGTGTTGTAAATATATTTTGAACATACTTTGATATATATGTATATATTGTTATAGGTTCGTGAATCAACCAGTGGCCAAGTCTTACTTCCCGACGAAGTAAAAATCTGTGAAAGTGAGTTATAGTCCCACTTTTAAAATCTAATATTTTTGGGATGAGAATACATGCAGGTTTTATAAATGATTTACAAAATAGACACAAGTACGTGAAACTACATTCTATGGTTGAATTATCGAAATCGAATATGCCCCTTTTTATTAAGTCTGGTAATCTAAGAATTAGGGAACAGACACCCTAATTTACGCGAATCCTAAAGATAGATCTATTGGGCCTAACAAACCCCATCCAAAGTACCGGATGCTTTAGTACTTCGAAATTTATATCATATCCGAAGGGTGTCCCGGAATGATGGGGATATTCTTATATATGCATCTTGTTATTGTCGGTTACCAGGTGTTCACCATATGAATGATTTTTATCTCTATGTATGGGATGTGTATTGAAATATGAAATCTTGTGGTCTATTGTTACGATTTGATATATATAGGTTAAACCTATAACTCACCAACATTTTTGTTGACGTTTTAAGCATGTTTATTCTCAGGTGATTATTAAGAGCTTCCGCTGTCGCATACTTAAATAAGGACAAGATTTGGAGTCCATGCTTGTATGATATTGTGTAAAAACTGCATTCAAGAAACTTATTTTATTGTAACATATTTGTATTGTAAACCATTATGTAATGGTCGTGTGTAAACAGGATATTTTAGATTATCATTATTTGATAATCTACGTAAAGCTTTTTAAACCTTTATTGATGAAATAAAGGTTATGGTTTGTTTAAAAATGAATGCAGTCTTTGAAAAACATCTCATATAGAGGTCAAAACCTCGCAACGAAATCAATTAATATGGAACGTTTTTAATCAATAAGAACGGGACATTTCAGTTGGTATCAGAGCGTTGGTCTTAGAGAACCAGAAAATTTGCATTAGTGTGTCTTATCGAGTTTGTTAGGATGCATTAGTGAGTCTGGACTTCGACCGTGTTTTCTTTAAAAATGATTGCTTAACATTTTTGTTGGAAACTATATATTTTTAACATATGAATATTATGTGATATATTAATCTCTTAACGTGTTTGATATTATGTGATAGATGTCTACCTCTAGAACAAGTCTCATTGACTCACCTAATAATAATGAAGAGTCAAATGTAAATTGGAATGATTTGTGGACTGATTCACAAGTTCCCGAAGAGGAACCGGAAGAAGAGTCGGAACCGGAAGAAGAATCGGAACCGGAAGAAGAATCGGAACCGGATGAAGAAATAGAACCGGTGGGGGAAATAATAAAACGGTTAAGTAAAAGAAAATCCTCAACCAACCGACCAAAGTTAATTATGGTCAATGGTGTTTCCGCCAAGGAAGCAAAATATTGGGAGGATTACCAATTCTCCGATGAATCGGATTCCGACGAGAATTCTGATGATGTTATAGAAATTACCCCAACTGAATTTAAAAAGGCAAAAGAAAATAATAAGGGAAAGGGCATAAAAATAGAGAAATCTAATTCCAACCCCGATGAACTTTATATGTATCGTCAACCCCCGAAGTCCTTAAGTTGTAACAATGACCCGGGAACCTCTAAACCACCAGGTTTTTCTAAACCAATGTGGACAACGACGGCTCGTATTAGGGGAACATCATATATCCCTAGAAACTTGGCAAAACGAACCAAAACCGAAGAAGAAGAAACGAGCGAGTCGGAATAAGATAGTTGTATTCGTGTGGTGTAATATATGGAATATAGTGTTCTTATGCTTTATGATATATGTAAAAATTGCTTGTATTAATAAGTATTTTTTTTATGAATCTAACTCTTGTCTATTTTACAGTTTAAAAACACAAAATGGATAGACAACCCAATATTTTAAGAGACCTACCCGGAGACATGATTGATGAAATCTTGTCTAGAGTCGGCCAGAATTCTTCGGCACAACTATTTAAGGCGAGATCAGTTTGTAAGGCATTCGAAGAACGTTCCAAGAATGTCTTGGTTTATAAGAGACTTTCGTTTGAAAGATGGGGGATATCACATTGGGAAACCCATAAGTTACGATGTGTTTACTTTGACGCATATATTGCGGGGAACCCAAATGCTATTTTACGCAACGGGTTAAGAAATTATTTTGACTCAATATATCCGAATATTGGACTTCGTGATTTAGAAAAAGCGGCTAACATGCAACATAAATAAGCATGTTATGCTTACGGATTAGTAATGTTCGCTTCTCACCAAAGTGAGAACAAGAACATCGGGCTACAACTATTAAACAAAACGTTTCCACAAGTGACGGAGTCGGTAATTGGGGTAAGAAATGAGGTTTTTAGATTATTACGGGACTGTTGGACATTACGTAACCCTCGTCCCTTTGATGACGTTACAACACGCTGTCTTATTAATGGCCATAACGGTTATGTTGCACAAGACCAAGGATGGGAAGTAGTCCTAGTAAAACCAGAATGCATGACTTGTTTCTGGACGTATGAATTACGTGTCTTTATTGCCTTTGCTGAACGACTTGTGTACTAGCTAGAATTGTCTTCACAACTATCTTGTATCAAAGTTATTGTGTGCTATATTTCATGCTTTATGTAAAATAAGCGGTATTGTAAGTTTGTAAAATATTGTATAAAAGTTTGAACGCGAAATATTATTATAATCAGTTTTTCATATAGAATTGTAGTAGTTGAATTGTATATTAGCTACTAAGTATGAACTTAACGGGTAGGTACTACCCGAATTTAAACTTATAAAACGCTAATATGAAGAAAAAGCTTTTATAAATGAGTTCATATTATGCTACGAAATACTATTAACTACTCTTAATATTCTGTATGATTAACTTGTTCCATTTAACTATTTTGAAGGAAATGGCACCGACTACTCGACAAACCGTGAATATGAATGCAGAGGAATTCCGTACTTTTCTAGCTTCAAACATAGCCGCAGTACAGGCTGCGCTACATACCAACAATAACCTTGGATCTAGCAGTACAGGAAATCGTGTAGGATGCACCTACAAAGAATTCACTGCCTGCAAACCTTTGGAATTTGATGGAACCGAAGGACCGATCGGATTGAAACGGTGGACCGAGAAGGTTGAATCGGTGTTTGCCATAAGTAAGTGTACTGAAGAGGACAAAGTGAAGTACGCTACGCATACCTTCACAGGTTCTGCGTTAACATGGTGGAATACCTATCTAGAGCAAGTGGGACAAGATGATGCGTACGCACTACCGTGGTCAGCATTCAAGCACTTGATGAACGAGAAGTACCGTCCCAGAACCGAGGTCAATAAGCTCAAGACAGAACTTAGAGGGTTACGAACCCAAGGATTTGATATTACCACGTACGAAAGACGATTCACAGAATTGTGCCTATTGTGTCCGGGAGCATTCGAAGATGAGGAAGAGAAGATCGACGCGTTTGTGAAAGGATTACCAGAAAGAATCCAAGAAGATATAAGTTCACACGAGCCCGCCTCCATACAACAGGCATGTAGAATGGCTCACAAACTAGTGAACCAGATTGAAGAAAGAATTAAAGAACAGACTGCTGAAGAGGCCAATGTGAAGCAAGTCAAAAGAAAGTGGGAGGAAAACGGTGATAAGAATCACCAATACAACAACAGCAGCAATTACAACAATAATCGCAACAATTATCCCAACAATCGCAACATCAATCGCAACTACAACAAACGGCCCAACAACAACAACAACAACAACAACAACAGCAACTACAACAATCATCCCAACAACAATAATAACCGCAACAACAACAACAACAATCAGAAGCAACTATGCCAAAGGTGTGAAAAGAATCACTCGGGGTTCTGCACCAAATTTTGCAACAAGTGTAAAAGAAATGGTCATAGCGCGGCGAAGTGTGAGGTCTACGGACCAGGGGTTAATAGAACGAAAGGAACAAATGGTGTCGGAACGAGTAATGGCGGAGCAAGTAGTGTCGGAGCAAGTTATGCCAATGTAGTTTGTTATAAATGTGGAAAACCAGGCCACATTATTAGAAATTGCCGGAACCAGGAGAACACGAATGGACAAGGCCGTGGAAGAGTTTTCAATATTAATGCGGTAGAGGCACAGGAAGACCCGGAGCTTGTTACGGGTACGTTTCTTATTGACAATAAATCTGCTTACGTTTTATTTGATTCGGGTGCGGATAGAAGCTATATGAGTAGAGATTTTTGTGCTAAATTAAGTTGTCCATTGACGCCTTTGGATAGTAAATTTTTACTCGAATTAGCAAATGGTAAATTAATTTCAGCAGATAATATATGTCGGAATCGAGAAATTAAACTGGTTAGCGAAACATTTAAGATTGATTTGATACCAGTAGAGTTAGGGAGTTTTGATGTGATAATCGGTATGGACTGGTTGAAAGAAGTGAAAGCGGAGATCGTTTGTTACAAAAATGCAATTCGCATTATACGAGAAAAAGGAAAACCCTTAATGGTGTACGGAGAAAAGGGCAACACGAAGCTACATCTTATTAGTAATTTGAAGGCACAAAAACTAATAAGAAAAGGTTGCTATGCTGTTCTAGCACACGTCGAGAAAGTACAAACTGAAGAAAAGAGCATCAATGATGTTCCCATTGCAAAAGAATTTCCCGATGTATTTCCGAAAGAATTACCGGGATTACCCCCACATCGATCCGTTGAATTTCAAATAGATCTTGTACCAGGAGCTGCACCAATAGCTCGTGCTCCTTACAGACTCGCACCCAGCGAGATGAAAGAACTGCAAAGCCAATTACAAGAACTTTTAGAGCGTGGTTTCATTCGACCAAGCACATCACCGTGGGGAGCTCCTGTTTTGTTTGTCAAGAAGAAAGATGGTACATTCAGGTTGTGTATCGACTACCGAGAGTTGAACAAACTTACCATCAAGAACCGCTACCCACTACCGAGAATCGACGACTTATTTGATCAACTACAAGGCTCATCTGTTTATTCAAAGATTGACTTACGTTCCGGGTATCATCAAATGCGGGTGAAAGAAGATGATATTCCAAAGACTGCTTTCAGAACACGTTACGGTCATTACGAGTTTATGGTCATGCCGTTTGGTTTAACTAATGCACCAGCTGTGTTCATGGACCTTATGAACCGAGTGTGTGGACCATACCTTGACAAGTTTGTCATTGTTTTCATTGATGACATACTTATTTACTCAAAGAATGACCAAGAACACGGTGAACATTTGAGAAAGGTGTTAGAAGTATTGAGGAAGGAAGAATTGTACGCTAAGTTTTCAAAGTGTGCATTTTGGTTGGAAGAAGTTCAATTCCTCGGTCACATAGTGAACAAAGAAGGTATTAAGGTGGATCCGGCAAAGATAGAAACTGTTGAAAAGTGGGAAACCCCGAAAACTCCGAAACACATACGCCAGTTTTTAGGACTAGCTGGTTACTACAGAAGGTTCATCCAAGACTTTTCCAGAATAGCAAAACCCTTGACTGCATTAACGCATAAAGGGAAGAAATTTGAATGGAATGATGAACAAGAGAAAGCGTTTCAGTTATTGAAGAAAAAGCTAACTACGGCACCTAAATTGTCATTGCCTGAAGGGAATGATGATTTTGTGATTTATTGTGACGCATCAAAGCAAGGTCTCGGTTGTGTATTAATGCAACGAACGAAGGTGATTGCTTATGCGTCTAGACAATTGAAGATTCACGAACAAAATTATACGACGCATGATTTGGAATTAGGCGCGGTTCTTTTTGCATTAAAGACTTAGAGGCACTACTTATATGGGGTCAAAAGTATTATATATACCGACCACAAAAGTCTTCAACACATATTTAATCAGAAACAACTGAATATGAGGCAGCGTAGGTGGATTGAATTATTGAATGATTACGATTTTGAGATTCGTTACCACCCGGGGAAGGCAAATGTGGTAGCCGATGCCTTGAGCAGGAAGGATAGAGAACCTATTCGAGTAAAATCTATGAATATAATGATTCATAATAACATTACTACTCAAATAAAGGAGGCGCAACAAGGAGTTTTAAAAGAGGGAAATTTAAAGGATGAAATACCCAAAGGATCGGAGAAGCATCTTAATATTCGGGAAGATGGAACCCGGTATAGGGCTGAAAGGATTTGGGTACCAAATTTGGAGATATGAGAGAAATGGTATTTAGAGAAGCTCATAAAACCAGATACTCAATACATCCTGGAACGGGGAAGATGTACAAGGATCTCAAGAAACATTTTTGGTGGCCGGGTATGAAAGCCGATGTTGCTAAATACGTAGGAGAATGTTTGACGTGTTCTAAGGTCAAAGCTGAGCATCAGAAACCATCAGGTCTACTTCAACAACCCGAAATCCCGGAATGGAAATGGGAAAACATTACCATGGATTTCATCACTAAATTGCCAAGGACTGCAAGTGGTTTTGATACTATTTGGGTAATAGTTGATCGTCTCACCAAATCAGCACACTTCCTACCAATAAGAGAAGATGACAAGATGGAGAAGTTAGCACGACTGTATTTGAAGGAAGTCGTCTCCAGACATGGAATACCAATCTCTATTATCTCTGATAGGGATGGCAGATTTATTTCAAGATTCTGGCAGACATTACAGCTGAAATGTCCCGTTCTTATTGATTAAAAACGTTCCATATTAATTGATTTCGTTGCGAGGTTTTGACCTCTATATGAGACGTTTTTCAAAGACTGCATTCATTTTTAAACAAACCATAATCTTTATTTCATCAATAAAGGTTTAAAAAGCTTTACGTAGATTATCAAATAATGATAATCTAAAATATCCTGTTTACACACGACCATTACATAATGGTTTACAATACAAATATGTTACAACAAAATAAGTTTCTTGAATGCAGTTTTTACACAATATCATACAAGCATGGACTCCAAATCTTGTCCTTATTTAAGTATGCGACAGCGGAAGCTCTTAATAATCACCTGAGAATAAACATGCTTAAAACGTCAACAAAAATGTTGGTGAGTTATAGGTTTAACCTATATATATCAAATCGCAACAATAGACCACAAGATTTCATATTTCAATACACATCCCATACATAGAGATAAAAATCATTCATATGGTGAACACCTGGTAACCGACAATAACAAGATGCATATATAAGAATATCCCCATCATTCCGGGACACCCTTCGGATATGATATAAATTTCGAAGTACTAAAGCATCCGGTACTTTGGATGGGGTTTGTTAGGCCCAATAGATCTATCTTTAGGATTCGCGTCAATTAGGGTGTCTGTTCCCTAATTCTTAGATTACCAGACTTAATAAAAAGGGGCATATTCGATTTCGATAATTCAACCATAGAATGTAGTTTCACGTACTTGTGTCTATTTTGTAAATCATTTATAAAACCTGCATGTATTCTCATCCCAAAAATATTAGATTTTAAAAGTGGGACTATAACTCACTTTCACAGATTTTTACTTCGTCGGGAAGTAAGACTTGGCCACTGGTTGATTCACGAACCTATAACAATATATACATATATATCAAAGTATGTTCAAAATATATTTACAACACTTTTAATATATTTTGATGTTTTAAGTTTATTAAGTCAGCTGTCCTCGTTAGTAACCTACAACTAGTTGTCCACAGTTAGATGTACAGAAATAAATCGATAAATATTATCTTGAATCAATCCACGACCCAGTGTATACGTATCTCAGTATTGATCACAACTCAAACTATATATATTTTGGAATCAACCTCAACCCTGTATAGCTAACTCCAACATTCACATATAGAGTGTCTATGGTTGTTCCGAAATATATATAGATGTGTCGACATGATAGGTCGAAACATTGTATACGTGTCTATGGTATCTCAAGATTACATAATATATAATACAAGTTGATTAAGTTATGGTTGGAATAGATTTGTTACCAATTTTCACGTACCTAAAATGAGAAAAATTATCCAATCTTGTTTTACCCATAACTTCTTCATTTTAAATCCGTTTTGAGTGAATCAAATTTCTATGGTTTCATATTGAATTCTATTTTATGAATCCAAACAAAAAAAGTATAGGTTTCTAGTCGGAAAAATAAGTTACAAGTCGTTTTTGTAAAGGTAGTCATTTCAGTCGAAAGAACGACGTCTAGATGACCATTTTAGAAAACATACTTCCACTTTGAGTTTAACCATAATTTTTGGATATAGTTTCATGTTCATAATAAAAATCATTTTCTCAGAATAACAACTTTTAAATCAAAGTTTTTAATTAACTAACCCAAAACAGCCCGCGGTGTTACTACGACGGCGTAAATCCGGTTTTACGGTGTTTTTCGTGTTTCCAGGTTTTAAATCATTAAGTTAGCATATCATATAGATATAGAACATGTGTTTAGTTGATTTTAAAAGTCAAGTTAGAAGGATTAACTTTTATTTGCGAACAAGTTTAGAATTAACTAAACTATGTTCTAGTGATTACAAGTTTAAACCTTCGAATAAGATAGCTTTATATGTATGAATCGAATGATGTTATGAACATCATTACTACCTTAAGTTCCTTGGATAAACCTACTAGAAAAGAGAAAAATGGATCTAGCTTCAACGGATCCTTGGATGGCTCGAAGTTCTTGAAGCAGAATCATGACACGAAAACAAGTTCAAGTAAGATCATCACTTGAAATAAGATTGTTATAGTTATAGAAATTGAACCAAAGTTTGAATATGATTATTACCTTGTATTAGAATGATAACCTACTGTAAGAAACAAAGATTTCTTGAGGTTGGATGATCACCTTACAAGATTGGAAGTGAGCTAGCAAACTTGAAAGTATTCTTGATTTTATGAAACTAGAACTTTTGGAATTTATGAAGAACACTTAGAACTTGAAGATAGAACTTGAGAGAGATCAATTAGATGAAGAAAATTGAAGAATGAAAGTGTTTGTAGGTGTTTTTGGTCGTTGGTGTATGGATTAGATATAAAGGATATGTAATTTTGTTTTCATGTAAATAAGTCATGAATGATTACTCATATTTTTGTAATTTTATGAGATATTTCATGCTAGTTGCCAAATGATGGTTCCCACATGTGTTAGGTGACTCACATGGGCTGCTAAGAGCTGATCATTGGAGTGTATATACCAATAGTACATACATCTAAAAGCTGTGTATTGTACGAGTACGAATACGGGTGCATACGAGTAGAATTGTTGATGAAACTGAACGAGGATGTAATTGTAAGCATTTTTGTTAAGTAGAAGTATTTTGATAAGTGTATTGAAGTCTTTCAAAAGTGTATAAATACATATTAAAACACTACATGTATATACATTTTAACTGAGTCGTTAAGTCATCGTTAGTCGTTACATGTAAGTGTTGTTTTGAAACCTTTAAGTTAACGATCTCAATTAATGTTGTTAACCCATTGTTTATTATATCTAATGAGATGTTAAATTATTATATTATCATGATATTATGATATATTAATATATCTTAATATGATATATATACATTTAAATGTCGTTACAACGATAATCGTTACATATATGTCTCGTTTCGAAATCCTTAAGTTAGTAGTCTTGTTTATATGTATATAACTCATTGTTAATATACTTATGGAGATACTTACTTATCATAATCTCATGTTAACCATATGTATATCCATATATATATATCGTCATGTCGTTTTTACAAGTTTTAACGTTCGTGAATCGCCGGTCAACTTGGGTGGTCAATTTTCTATATGAAACATATTTCAATTAATCAAGTCTTAACAAGTTTGATTGCTTAACATGTTGGAAACATTTAATCATGTAAATATCAATCTCAATTAATATATATAAACATGGAAAAGTTCGGGTCACTACAGTACCTACCCGTTAAATAAATTTCGTCCCGAAATTTTAAGCTGTTGAAGGTGTTGATGAATCTTCTGGAAATAGATGCGGGTATTTCTTCTTCATCTGATCTTCACGCTCCCAGGTGAACTCGGGTCCTCTACGAGCATTCCATCGAACCTTAACAATTGGTATCTTGTTTTGCTTAAGTCTTTTAACCTCACGATCCATTATTTCGACGGGTTCTTCGATGAATTGAAGTTTTTCGTTGATTTGGATTTCATCTAACGGAATAGTGAGATCTTCTTTAGCAAAACATTTCTTCAAATTCGAGACGTGGAAAGTGTTATGTACAGCCGCGAGTTGTTGAGGTAACTCTAGTCGGTAAGCTACTGGTCCGACACGATCAATAATCTTGAATGGTCCAATATACCTTGGATTTAATTTCCCTCGTTTACCAAATCGAACAACGCCTTTCCAAGGTGCAACTTTAAGCATGACCATCTCTCCAATTTCAAATTCTATATCTTTTCTTTTAATGTCAGCGTAGCTCTTTTGTCGACTTTGGGCGGTTTTCAACCGTTGTTGAATTTGGATGATCTTCTCGGTAGTTTCTTGTATAATCTCCGGACCCGTAATCTGTCTATCCCCCACATCACTCCAACAAATCGGAGACCTGCACTTTCTACCATAAAGTGCTTCAAACGGCGCCATCTCAATGCTTGAATGGTAGCTGTTGTTGTAGGAAAATTCTGCTAACGGTAGATGTCGATCCCAACTGTTTCCGAAATCAATAACACATGCTCGTAGCATGTCTTCAAGCGTTTGTATCGTCCTTTCGCTCTGCCCATCAGTTTGTGGATGATAGGCAGTACTCATGTCTAGACGAGTTCCTAATGCTTGCTGTAATGTCTGCCAGAATCTTGAAATAAATCTGCCATCCCTATCAGAGATAATAGAGATTGGTATTCCATGTCTGGAGACGACTTCCTTCAAATACAGTCGTGCTAACTTCTCCATCTTGTCATCTTCTCTTATTGGTAGGAAGTGTGCTGATTTGGTGAGACGATCAACTATTACCCAAATAGTATCAAAACCACTTGCAGTCCTTGGCAATTTAGTGATGAAATCCATGGTAATGTTTTCCCATTTCCATTCCGGGATTTCGGGTTGTTGAAGTAGACCTGATGGTTTCTGATGCTCAGCTTTGACCTTAGAACACGTCAAACATTCTCCTACGTATTTAGCAACATCGGCTTTCATACCCGGCCACCAAAAATGTTTCTTGAGATCCTTGTACATCTTCCCCGTTCCAGGATGTATTGAGTATCTGGTTTTATGAGCTTCTCTAAGTACCATTTCTCTCATATCTCCAAATTTTGGTACCCAAATCCTTTCAGCCCTATACCGGGTTCCGTCTTCCCGAATATTAAGATGCTTCTCCGATCCTTTGGGTATTTCATCCTTTAAATTTCCCTCTTTTAAAACTCCTTGTTGCGCCTCCTTTATTTGAGTAGTAATGTTATTATGAATCATTATATTCATAGATTTTACTCGAATGGGTTCTCTATCCTTCCTGCTCAAGGCATCGGCTACCACATTTGCCTTCCCCGGGTGGTAACGAATATCAAAATCGTAATCATTCAATAATTCAATCCACCTACGCTGCCTCATATTCAGTTGTTTCTGATTAAATATGTGTTGAAGACTTTTGTGGTCGGTATATATAATACTTTTGACCCCATATAAGTAGTGCCTCCAAGTCTTTAATGCAAAAACAACCGCGCCTAATTCCAAATCATGCGTCGTATAATTTTGTTCGTGAATCTTCAATTGTCTAGACGCATAAGCAATCACCTTCGTTCGTTGCATTAATACACAACCGAGACCTTGCTTTGATGCGTCACAATAAATCACAAAATCATCATTCCCTTCAGGCAATGACAATATAGGTGCCGTAGTTAGCTTTTTCTTCAATAACTGAAACGCTTTCTCTTGTTCATCATTCCATTCAAATTTCTTCCCTTTATGCGTTAATGCAGTCAAGGGTTTTGCTATTCTGGAAAAGTCTTGGATGAACCTTCTGTAGTAACCAGCTAGTCCTAAAAACTGGCGTATGTGTTTCGGAGTTTTCGGGGTTTCCCACTTTTCAACAGTTTCTATCTTTGCTGGATCCACCTTAATACCTTCTTTGTTCACTATGTGACCGAGGAATTGAACTTCTTCCAACCAAAATGCACACTTTGAAAACTTAGCGTACAATTCTTCCTTCCTCAATACTTCTAACACCTTTCTCAAATGTTCACCGTGTTCTTGGTCATTCTTTGAGTAAATAAGTATGTCATCAATGAAAACAATGACAAACTTGTCAAGGTATGGTCCACACACTCGGTTCATAAGGTCCATGAACACAGCTGGTGCATTAGTTAAACCAAACGGCATGACCATAAACTCGTAATGACCGTAACGTGTTCTAAAAGCAGTCTTTGGAATATCATCTTCTTTCACCCGCATTTGATGATACCCGGAACGTAAGTCAATCTTTGAATAAACAGACGAGCCTTGTAGTTGATCAAATAAGTCGTCGATTCTCGGTAGTGGGTAGCGGTTCTTGATGGTAAGTTTGTTCAACTCTCGGTAGTCGATACACAACCTGAATGTACCATCTTTCTTCTTGACAAACAAAACAGGAGCTCCCCACGGTGATGTGCTTGGTCGAATGAAACCACGCTCTAAAAGTTCTTGTAATTGGCTTTGTAGTTCTTTCATCTCGCTGGGTGCGAGTCTGTAAGGAGCACGAGCTATTGGTGCAGCTCCTGGTACAAGATCTATTTGAAATTCAACGGATCGATGTGGGGGTAATCCCGGTAATTCTTTCGGAAATACATCGGGAAATTCTTTTGCAATGGGAACATCATTGATGCTCTTTTCTTCAGTTTGTACTTTCTCGACGTGTGCTAGAACAGCATAGCAACCTTTTCTTATTAGTTTTTGTGCCTTCAAATTACTAATAAGATGTAGCTTCGTGTTGCCCTTTTCTCCGTACACCATTAAGGGTTTTCCTTTTTCTCGTATAATGCGAATTGCATTTTTGTAACAAACGATCTCCGCTTTCACTTCTTTCAACCAGTCCATACCGATTATCACATCAAAACTCCCTAACTCTACTGGTATCAAATCAATCTTAAATGTTTCGCTAACCAGTTTAATTTCTCGATTCCGACATATATTATCTGCTGAAATTAATTTACCATTTGCTAATTCGAGTAAAAATTTACTATCCAAAGGCGTCAATGGACAACTTAATTTAGCACAAAAATCTCTACTCATATAGCTTCTATCCGCACCCGAATCAAATAAAACGTAAGCAGATTTATTGTCAATAAGAAACGTACCCGTAACAAGCTCCGGGTCTTCCTGTGCCTCTGCCGCATTAATATTGAAAACTCTTTCGCGGCCTTGTCCATTCGTGTTCTCCTGGTTCGGGCAATTTCTAATAATGTGGCCCGGTTTTCCACATTTATAACAAACTACATTGGCATAACTTGCTCCGACACTACTTGCTCCGCCATTACTCGTTCCGACACCATTTGTTCCTTTCGTTCTATTAACCCCTGGTCCGTAGACCTCACACTTCGCCGCGCTATGACCATTTCTTTTACACTTGTTGCAAAATTTGGTGCAGAACCCCGAGTGATTCTTTTCACACCTTTGGCATAGTTGCTTCTGATTGTTGTTGTTGTTGCGGTTATTATTGTTGTTGGGATGATTGTTGTAGTTGCTGTTGTTGTTGTTGTTGTTGTTGGGCCGTTTGTTGTAGTTGCGATTGTTGTTGCGATTGTTGTTGTTGTTGTATTGGTGATTCTTATCACCATTTTCCTCCCACTTTCTTTTGACTTGCTTCACATTGGCCTCTTCAGCAGTCTGTTCTTTAATTCTTTCTTCAATCTGGTTCACTAGTTTGTGAGCCATTCTACATGCCTGTTGTATGGAGGCGGGCTCGTGTGAACTTATATCTTCTTGGATTCTTTCCGGTAATCCTTTCACAAACGCGTCGATCTTCTCTTCCTCATCTTCGAATGCTCCCGGACACAATAGGCACAATTCTGTGAATCGTCTTTCGTACGTGGTAATATCAAATCCTTGGGTTCGTAACCCTCTAAGTTCTGTCTTGAGCTTATTGACCTCGGTTCTGGGACGGTACTTCTCGTTCATCAAGTGCTTGAATGCTGACCACGGTAGTGCGTACGCATCGTCTTGTCCCACTTGCTCTAGATAGGTATTCCACCATGTTAACGCAGAACCTGTGAAGGTATGCGTAGCGTACTTCACTTTGTCTTCTTCAGTACACTTACTTATGGCAAACACCGATTCAACCTTCTCGGTCCACCGTTTCAATCCGATCGGTCCTTCGGTTCCATCAAATTCCAAAGGTTTGCAGGCAGTGAATTCTTTGTAGGTGCATCCTACACGATTTCCTGTACTGCTAGATCCAAGGTTATTGTTGGTATGTAGCACAGCCTGTACTGCGGCTATGTTTGAAGCTAGAAAAGTACGGAATTCCTCTTCATTCATATTCACGGTGTGTCGAGTAGTCGGTGCCATTTCCTTCAAAATAGTTAAATGGAACAAGTTAATCATACAGAATATTAAGAGTAGTTAATAGTATTTCGTAGCATAATATGAACTCATTTATAAAAGCTTTTTCTTCATATTAGCATTTTATAAGTTTAAATTCGGGTAGTACCTACCCGTTAAGTTCATACTTAGTAGCTAATATACAATTCAACTACTACAATTCTATATGAAAAACTGATTATAATAATATTTCACGTTCAAACTTTTATACAATATTTTACAAACTTACAATACCGCTTATTTTACATAAAGCATGAAATATAGCACACAATAACTTTGATACAAGATAGTTGTGAAGATAATTCTAGCTAGTACACAAGTCGTTCAGCAAAGGCAATAAAGACACGTAATTCATACGTCCAGAAACAAGTCATGCATTCTGGTTTTACTAGGACTACTTCCCATCCTTGGTCTTGTGCAACATAACCGTTATGGCCGTTGATAAGACAGCGTGTTGTAACGTCGTCAAAGGGACGAGGGTTACGTAATGTCCAACAGTCCCGTAATAATCTAAAAACCTCATTTCTTACCCCAATTACCGACTCCGTCACTTGTGGAAACGTTTTGTTTAATAGTTGTAGCCCGATGTTCTTGTTCTCACTTTGGTGAGAAGCGAACATTACTAATCCGTAAGCATAACATGCTTCTTTATGTTGCATGTTAGCCGCTTTTTCTAAATCACGAAGTCCAATATTCGGATATATTGAGTCAAAATAATTTCTTAACCCGTTGCGTAAAATAGCATTTGGGTTCCCCGCAATATATGCGTCAAAGTAAACACATCGTAACTTATGGGTTTCCCAATGTGATATCCCCCATCTTTCAAACGAAAGTCTCTTATAAACCAAGACATTCTTGGAACGTTCTTCGAATGTCTTACAAACTGATCTCGCCTTAAATAGTTGTGCCGAAGAATTCTGGCCGACTCTAGACAAGATTTCATCAATCATGTCTCCGGGTAGGTCTCTTAAAATATTGGGTTGTCTATCCATTTTGCGTTTTTATACTGTAAAATAGACAAGAGTTAGATTCATAAAAAATAATACTTATTAATACAAGCAATTTTTACATATATCATAAAACATAAGCACACTATATTACATATATTACACCACATGAATACAACTATCTTATTCTGACTCGCTTGTTTCTTCTTCTTCGGTTTTGGTTCGTTTTGCCAAGTTTCTAGGGATATATGATTTTCCCCTAATACGAGCCGTCGTTATCCACATTGGTTTAGAAAAACCTGGTGGTTTAGAGGTTCCCGGGTCATTGTTACAACTTAAGGACTTCGGGGGTTGACGATACATATAAAGTTCATCGGGGTTGGAATTAGATTTCTCTATTTTTATGCCCTTTCCCTTATTATTTTCTTTTGCCTTTTTAAATTCAGTTGGGGTAATTTCTATAACATCATCGAAATTCTCGTCGGAATCCGATTCATCGGAGAATTGGTAATCCTCCCAATATTTTGCTTCCTTGGCGGAAACACCATTGACCATAATTAACCTTGGTCGGTTGGTTGAGGATTTTCTTTTACTTAACCGTTTTATTATTTCCCCCACCGGTTCTATTTCTTCATCCGGTTCCGATTCTTCTTCCGGTTCCGATTCTTCTTCCGGTTCCGACTCTTCTTCCGGTTCCTCTTCGGGAACTTGTGAATCAGTCCACAAATCATTCCAATTTACATTTGACTCTTCATTATTATTAGGTGAGTCAATGGGACTTGTTCTAGAGGTAGACATCTATCACATAATATCAAACACGTTAAGAGATTAATATATCACATAATATTCATATGTTAAAAATATATAGTTTCCAACAAAAATGTTAAGCAATCATTTTTAAAGAAAACACGGTCGAAGTCCAGACTCACTAATGCATCCTAACAAACTCGATAAGACACACTAATGCAAATTTTCTGGTTCTCTAAGACCAACGCTCTGATACCAACTGAAATGTCCCGTTCTTATTGATTAAAAACGTTCCATATTAATTGATTTCGTTGCGAGGTTTTGACCTCTATATGAGACGTTTTTCAAAGACTGCATTCATTTTTAAACAAACCATAACCTTTATTTCATCAATAAAGGTTTAAAAAGCTTTACGTAGATTATCAAATAATGATAATCTAAAATATCCTGTTTACACACGACCATTACATAATGGTTTACAATACAAATATGTTACAACAAAATAAGTTTCTTGAATGCAGTTTTTACACAATATCATACAAGCATGGACTCCAAATCTTGTCCTTATTTAAGTATGCGACAGCGGAAGCTCTTAATAATCACCTGAGAATAAACATGCTTAAAACGTCAACAAAAATGTTGGTGAGTTATAGGTTTAACCTATATATATCAAATCGCAACAATAGACCACAAGATTTCATATTTCAATACACATCCCATACATAGAGATAAAAATCATTCATATGGTGAACACCTGGTAACCGACAATAACAAGATGCATATATAAGAATATCCCCATCATTCCGGGACACCCTTCGGATATGATATAAATTTCGAAGTACTAAAGCATCCGGTACTTTGGATGGGGTTTGTTAGGCCCAATAGATCTATCTTTAGGATTCGCGTCAATTAGGGTGTCTGTTCCCTAATTCTTAGATTACCAGACTTAATAAAAAGGGGCATATTCGATTTCGATAATTCAACCATAGAATGTAGTTTCACGTACTTGTGTCTATTTTGTAAATCATTTATAAAACCTGCATGTATTCTCATCCCAAAAATATTAGATTTTAAAAGTGGGACTATAACTCACTTTCACAGATTTTTACTTCGTCGGGAAGTAAGACTTGGCCACTGGTTGATTCACGAACCTATAACAATATATACATATATATCAAAGTATGTTCAAAATATATTTACAACACTTTTAATATATTTTGATGTTTTAAGTTTATTAAGTCAGCTGTCCTCGTTAGTAACCTACAACTAGTTGTCCACAGTTAGATGTACAGAAATAAATCGATAAATATTATCTTGAATCAATCCACGACCCAGTGTATACGTATCTCAGTATTGATCACAACTCAAACTATATATATTTTGGAATCAACCTCAACCCTGTATAGCTAACTCCAACATTCACATATAGAGTGTCTATGGTTGTTCCGAAATATATATAGATGTGTCGACATGATAGGTCGAAACATTGTATACGTGTCTATGGTATCTCAAGATTACATAATATATAATACAAGTTGATTAAGTTATGGTTGGAATAGATTTGTTACCAATTTTCACGTACCTAAAATGTGAAAAATTATCCAATCTTGTTTTACCCATAACTTCTTCATTTTAAATCCGTTTTGAGTGAATCAAATTGCTATGGTTTCATATTGAATTCTATTTTATGAATCCAAACAAAAAAAGTATAGGTTTCTAGTCGGAAAAATAAGTTACAAGTCGTTTTTGTAAAGGTAGTCATTTCAGTCGAAAGAACGACGTCTAGATGACCATTTTAGAAAACATACTTCCACTTTGAGTTTAACCATAATTTTTGGATATAGTTTCATGTTCATAATAAAAATCATTTTCTCAGAATAACAACTTTTAAATCAAAGTTTTTAATTAACTAACCCAAAACAGCCCGCGGTGTTACTACGACGGCGTAAATCCGGTTTTACGGTGTTTTTCGTGTTTCCAGGTTTTAAATCATTAAGTTAGCATATCATATAGATATAGAACATGTGTTTAGTTGATTTTAAAAGTCAAGTTAGAAGGATTAACTTTTATTTGCGAACAAGTTTAGAATTAACTAAACTATGTTCTAGTGATTACAAGTTTAAACCTTCGAATAAGATAGCTTTATATGTATGAATCGAATGATGTTATGAACATCATTACTACCTTAAGTTCCTTGGATAAACCTACTGGAAAAGAGAAAAATGGATCTAGCTTCAACGGATCCTTGGATGGCTCGAAGTTCTTGAAGCAGAATCATGACACGAAAACAAGTTCAAGTAAGATCATCACTTGAAATAAGATTGTTATAGTTATAGAAATTGAACCAAAGTTTGAATATGATTATTACCTTGTATTAGAATGATAACCTACTGTAAGAAACAAAGATTTCTTGAGGTTGGATGATCACCTTACAAGATTGGAAGTGAGCTAGCAAACTTGAAAGTATTCTTGATTTTATGAAACTAGAACTTTTGGAATTTATGAAGAACACTTAGAACTTGAAGATAGAACTTGAGAGAGATCAATTAGATGAAGAAAATTGAAGAATGAAAGTGTTTGTAGGTGTTTTTGGTCGTTGGTGTATGGATTAGATATAAAGGATATGTAATTTTGTTTTCATGTAAATAAGTCATGAATGATTACTCATATTTTTGTAATTTTATGAGATATTTCATGCTAGTTGCCAAATGATGGTTCCCACATGTGTTAGGTGACTCACATGGGCTGCTAAGAGCTGATCATTGGAGTGTATATACCAATAGTACATACATCTAAAAGCTGTGTATTGTACGAGTACGAATACGGGTGCATACGAGTAGAATTGTTGATGAAACTGAACGAGGATGTAATTGTAAGCATTTTTGTTAAGTAGAAGTATTTTGATAAGTGTATTGAAGTCTTTCAAAAGTGTATAAATACATATTAAAACACTACATGTATATACATTTTAACTGAGTCGTTAAGTCATCGTTAGTCGTTACATGTAAGTGTTGTTTTGAAACCTTTAAGTTAACGATCTCAATTAATGTTGTTAACCCATTGTTTATTATATCTAATGAGATGTTAAATTATTATATTATCATGATATTATGATATATTAATATATCTTAATATGATATATATACATTTAAATGTCGTTACAACGATAATCGTTACATATATGTCTCGTTTCGAAATCCTTAAGTTAGTAGTCTTGTTTATATGTATATAACTCATTGTTAATATACTTATGGAGATACTTACTTATCATAATCTCATGTTAACCATATGTATATCCATATATATATATCGTCATGTCGTTTTTACAAGTTTTAACGTTCGTGAATCGCCGGTCAACTTGGGTGGTCAATTTTCTATATGAAACATATTTCAATTAATCAAGTCTTAACAAGTTTGATTGCTTAACATGTTGGAAACATTTAATCATGTAAATATCAATCTCAATTAATATATATAAACATGGAAAAGTTCGGGTCACTACAACAGCAAGCATTAGGAACTCGTCTAGACATGAGTACTGCCTATCATCCACAAACTGATGGGCAGAGCGAAAGGACGATACAAACGCTTGAAGACATGCTACGAGCATGTGTTATTGATTTCGGAAACAGTTGGGATCGACATCTACCGTTAGCAGAATTTTCCTACAACAACAGCTACCATTCAAGCATTGAGATGGCGCCGTTTGAAGCACTTTATGGTAGAAAGTGCAGGTCTCCGATTTGTTGGAGTGAGGTGGGGGATAGACAGATTACGGGTCCGGAGATTATACAAGAAACTACCGAGAAGATCATCCAAATTCAACAACGGTTGAAAACCGCCCAAAGTCGACAAAAGAGCTACGCTGACATTAAAAGAAAAGATATAGAATTTGAAATTGGAGAGATGGTCATGCTTAAAGTTTCACCTTGGAAAGGCGTTGTTCGATTTGGTAAACGAGGGAAATTAAATCCAAGGTATATTGGACCATTCAAGATTATTGATCGTGTCGGACCAGTAGCTTACCGACTTGAGTTACCTCAACAACTCGCGGCTGTACATAACACTTTCCACGTCTCGAATTTGAAGAAATGTTTTGCTAAAGAAGATCTCACTATTTCGTTAGATGAAATCCAAATCAACGAAAAACTCCAATTCATCGAAGAACCCGTCGAAATAATGGATCGTGAGGTTAAAAGACTTAAGCAAAACAAGATACCAATTGTTAAGGTTCGATGGAATGCTCGTAGAGGACCCGAGTTCACCTGGGAGCGTGAAGATCAGATTAAGAAGAAATACCCGCATCTATTTCCAGAAGATTCGTCAACACCTTCAACAGCTTAAAATTTCGGGACGAAATTTATTTAACGGGTAGGTACTGTAGTGACCCGAACTTTTCCATGTTTATATATATTAATTGAGATAGATGTTTACATGATTAAATGTTTCCAACATGTTAAGCAATCAAACTTGTTAAGACTTGATTAATTGAAATAGGTTTCATATAGACAATTGACCACCCAAGTTGACCGGTGATTCACGAACGTTAAAACTTGTAAAAAACTATATGATGACATATATATGGTTATATATATAGTTAACATGATATTATGATAAATAAACATATCATTAATTATATTAACAGTGAACTACATATGTAAAAACAAGACTACTAACTTAATGATTTTGAAACGAGACGTATATGTAACGTTTATCGTTGTAACGACATTTAATGTATATATATCATATTAAGAGATATTCGTACATCATAATATCATGATAATATAATAATTTAAAATCTCTTTTGTTATTATAAACATTGGGTTAACAACATTTAACAAGATCGTTAACCTAAAGGTTTCAAAACAACACTTACATGTAACGACTAACGATGACTTAACGACTCAGTTAAAATGTATATACATGTAGTGTTTTAATATGTATTTATACACTTTTGAAAGACTTCAATACACTTATCAAAATACTTCTACTTAACAAAAATGCTTACAATTACATTCTCGTTCAGTTTCATCAACAATTCTACTCGTATGCACCCGTATTCGTACTCGTACAATACACAGCTTTTAGATGTATGTACTATTGGTATATACACTCCAATGATCAGCTCTTAGCAGCCCATGTGAGTCACCTAAAACATGTGGGAACCATCATTTGGCAACTAGCATGAAATATCTCATAAGATTACAAAAATATGAGTAATCATTCATGACTTATTTACATGAAAACAAAATTACATATCCTTTATATCTAATCCATACACCAACGACCAAAAACACCTACAAACACTTTCATTCTTCAATTTTCTTCATCTAATTGAACTCTCTCAAGTTCTATCTTCAAGTTCTAAGTGTTCTTCATAAATTCCAAAAGTTC
The DNA here is from genome assembly GCF_046630445.1 of Rutidosis leptorrhynchoides. Classification (NCBI taxonomy): domain Eukaryota; kingdom Viridiplantae; phylum Streptophyta; class Magnoliopsida; order Asterales; family Asteraceae; genus Rutidosis; species Rutidosis leptorrhynchoides. Next base: position 345,012,779 of record NC_092336.1, read on the forward strand.
TAGTTTCATAAAATCAAGAATACTTTCAAGTTTGCTAGCTCACTTCCAATCTTGTAAGGTGATCATCCAACCTCAAGAAATCTTTGTTTCTTACAGTAGGTTATCATTCTAATACAAGGTAATAATCATATTCAAACTTTGGTTCAATTTCTATAACTATAACAATCTTATTTCAAGTGATGATCTTACTTGAACTTGTTTTCGTGTCATGATTTTGCTTCAAGAACTTTGAGCCATCCAAGGATCCATTGAAGCTAGATCCATTTTTCTCTTTTCCAGTAGGTTCATCCAAGGAACTTAAGGTAGTAATGATGTTCATAACATCATTCGATTCATACATATAAAGCTATCTTATTCGAAGGTTTAAACTTGTAATCACTAGAACATAGTTTAGTTAATTCTAAACTTGTTCGCAAACAAAAGTTAATCCTTCTAACTTGACTTTTAAAATCAACTAAACACATGTTCTATATCTATATGATATGCTAACTTAATGATTTAAAACCTGGAAACACGAAAAACACCGTAAAACCGGATTTACGCCGTCGTAGTAACACCGCGGGCTGTTTTGGGTTAGTTAATTAAAAACTATGATAAACTTTGATTTAAAAGTTGTTATTCTGAGAAAATGATTTTTATTATGAACATGAAACTATATCCAAAAATTATGGTTAAACTCAAAGTGGAAGTATGTTTTCTAAAATGGTCATCTAGACGTCGTTCTTTCGACTGAAATGACTACCTTTACAAAAACGACTTGTAACTTATTTTTCTGGCTAGAAACCTATACTTTTTTTGTTTAGATTCATAAAATAGAGTTCAATATGAAACCATAGCAATTTGATTCACTCAAAACGGATTTAAAATGAAGAAGTTATGGGTAAAACAAGATTGGATAATTTTTCTCATTTTAGCTACGTGAAAATTGGTAACAAATCTATTCCAACCATAACTTAATCAACTTGTATTATATATTATGTAATCTTGAGATACCATAGACACGTATACAATGTTTCGACCTATCATGTCGACACATCTATATATATTTCGGAACAACCATAGACACTCTATATGTGAATGTTGGAGTTAGCTATACAGGGTTGAGGTTGATTCCAAAATATATATAGTTTGAGTTGTGATCAATACTGAGATACGTATACACTGGGTCGTGGATTGATTCAAGATAATATTTATCGATTTATTTCTGTACATCTAACTGTGGACAACTAGTTGTAGGTTACTAACGAGGACAGGTGACTTAATAAACTTAAAACATCAAAATATATTAAAAGTGTTGTAAATATATTTTGAACATACTTTGATATATATGTATATATTGTTATAGGTTCGTGAATCAACCAGTGGCCAAGTCTTACTTCCCGACGAAGTAAAAATCTGTGAAAGTGAGTTATAGTCCCACTTTTAAAATCTAATATTTTTGGGATGAGAATACATGCAGGTTTTATAAATGATTTACAAAATAGACACAAGTACGTGAAACTACATTCTATGGTTGAATTATCGAAATCGAATATGCCCCTTTTTATTAAGTCTGGTAATCTAAGAATTAGGGAACAGACACCTTAATTGACGCGAATCCTAAAGATAGATCTATTGGGCCTAACAAACCCCATCCAAAGTACCGGATGCTTTAGTACTTCGAAATTTATATCATATCCGAAGGGTGTCCCGGAATGATGGGGATATTCTTATATATGCATCTTGTTATTGTCGGTTACCAGGTGTTCACCATATGAATGATTTTTATCTCTATGTATGGGATGTGTATTGAAATATGAAATCTTGTGGTCTATTGTTACGATTTGATATATATAGGTTAAACCTATAACTCACCAACATTTTTGTTGACGTTTTAAGCATGTTTATTCTCAGGTGATTATTAAGAGCTTCCGCTGTCGCATACTTAAATAAGGACAAGATTTGGAGTCCATGCTTGTATGATATTGTGTAAAAACTGCATTCAAGAAACTTATTTTGTTGTAACATATTTGTATTGTAAACCATTATGTAATGGTCGTGTGTAAACAGGATATTTTAGATTATCATTATTTGATAATCTACGTAAAGCTTTTTAAACCTTTATTGATGAAATAAAGGTTATGGTTTGTTTAAAAATGAATGCAGTCTTTGAAAAACATCTCATATAGAGGTCAAAACCTCGCAACGAAATCAATTAATATGGAACGTTTTTAATCAATAAGAACGGGACATTTCAGTTGGTATCAGAGCGTTGGTCTTAGAGAACCAGAAAATTTGCATTAGTGTGTCTTATCGAGTTTGTTAGGATGCATTAGTGAGTCTGGACTTCGACCGTGTTTTCTTTAAAAATGATTGCTTAACATTTTTGTTGGAAACTATATATTTTTAACATATGAATATTATGTGATATATTAATCTCTTAACGTGTTTGATATTATGTGATAGATGTCTACCTCTAGAACAAGTCCCATTGACTCACCTAATAATAATGAAGAGTCAAATGTAAATTGGAATGATTTGTGGACTGATTCACAAGTTCCCGAAGAGGAACCGGAAGAAGAGTCGGAACCGGAAGAAGAATCGGAACCGGAAGAAGAATCGGAACCGGATGAAGAAATAGAACCGGTGGGGGAAATAATAAAACGGTTAAGTAAAAGAAAATCCTCAACCAACCGACCAAAGTTAATTATGGTCAATGGTGTTTCCGCCAAGGAAGCAAAATATTGGGAGGATTACCAATTCTCCGATGAATCGGATTCCGACGAGAATTCTGATGATGTTATAGAAATTACCCCAACTGAATTTAAAAAGGCAAAAGAAAATAATAAGGGAAAGGGCATAAAAATAGAGAAATCTAATTCCAACCCCGATGAACTTTATATGTATCGTCAACCCCCGAAGTCCTTAAGTTGTAACAATGACCCGGGAACCTCTAAACCACCAGGTTTTTCTAAACCAATGTGGACAACGACGGCTCGTATTAGGGGAACATCATATATCCCTAGAAACTTGGCAAAACGAACCAAAACCGAAGAAGAAGAAACGAGCGAGTCGGAATAAGATAGTTGTATTCGTGTGGTGTAATATATGGAATATAGTGTTCTTATGATTTATGATATATGTAAAAATTGCTTGTATTAATAAGTATTTTTTTTATGAATCTAACTCTTGTCTATTTTACAGTTTAAAAACACAAAATGGATAGACAACCCAATATTTTAAGAGACCTACCCGGAGACATGATTGATGAAATCTTGTCTAGAGTCGGCCAGAATTCTTCGGCACAACTATTTAAGGCGAGATCAGTTTGTAAGACATTCGAAGAACGTTCCAAGAATGTCTTGGTTTATAAGAGACTTTCGTTTGAAAGATGGGGGATATCACATTGGGAAACCCATAAGTTACGATGTGTTTACTTTGACGCATATATTGCGGGGAACCCAAATGCTATTTTACGCAACGGGTTAAGAAATTATTTTGACTCAATATATCCGAATATTGGACTTCGTGATTTAGAAAAAGCGGCTAACATGCAACATAAATAAGCATGTTATGCTTACGGATTAGTAATGTTCGCTTCTCACCAAAGTGAGAACAAGAACATCGGGCTACAACTATTAAACAAAACGTTTCCACAAGTGACGGAGTCGGTAATTGGGGTAAGAAATGAGGTTTTTAGATTATTACGGGACTGTTGGACATTACGTAACCCTCGTCCCTTTGATGACGTTACAACACGCTGTCTTATCAACGGCCATAACGGTTATGTTGCACAAGACCAAGGATGGGAAGTAGTCCTAGTAAAACCAGAATGCATGACTTGTTTCTGGACGTATGAATTACGTGTCTTTATTGCCTTTGCTGAACGACTTGTGTACTAGCTAGAATTGTCTTCACAACTATCTTGTATCAAAGTTATTGTGTGCTATATTTCATGCTTTATGTAAAATAAGCGGTATTGTAAGTTTGTAAAATATTGTATAAAAGTTTGAACGCGAAATATTATTATAATCAGTTTTTCATATAGAATTGTAGTAGTTGAATTGTATATTAGCTACTAAGTATGAACTTAACGGGTAGGTACTACCCGAATTTAAACTTATAAAACGCTAATATGAAGAAAAAGCTTTTATAAATGAGTTCATATTATGCTACGAAATACTATTAACTACTCTTAATATTCTGTATGATTAACTTGTTCCATTTAACTATTTTGAAGGAAATGGCACCGACTACTCGACACACCGTGAATATGAATGAAGAGGAATTCCGTACTTTTCTAGCTTCAAACATAGCCGCAGTACAGGCTGCGCTACATACCAACAATAACCTTGGATCTAGCAGTACAGGAAATCGTGTAGGATGCACCTACAAAGAATTCACTGCCTGCAAACCTTTGGAATTTGATGGAACCGAAGGACCGATCGGATTGAAACGGTGGACCGAGAAGGTTGAATCGGTGTTTGCCATAAGTAAGTGTACTGAAGAGGACAAAGTGAAGTACGCTACGCATACCTTCACAGGTTCTGCGTTAACATGGTGGAATACCTATCTAGAGCAAGTGGGACAAGATGATGCGTACGCACTACCGTGGTCAGCATTCAAGCACTTGATGAACGAGAAGTACCGTCCCAGAACCGAGGTCAATAAGCTCAAGACAGAACTTAGAGGGTTACGAACCCAAGGATTTGATATTACCACGTACGAAAGACGATTCACAGAATTGTGCCTATTGTGTCCGGGAGCATTCGAAGATGAGGAAGAGAAGATCGACGCGTTTGTGAAAGGATTACCAGAAAGAATCCAAGAAGATATAAGTTCACACGAGCCCGCCTCCATACAACAGGCATGTAGAATGGCTCACAAACTAGTGAACCAGATTGAAGAAAGAATTAAAGAACAGACTGCTGAAGAGGCCAATGTGAAGCAAGTCAAAAGAAAGTGGGAGGAAAACGGTGATAAGAATCACCAATACAACAACAACAGCAATTACAACAATAATCGCAACAATTATCCCAACAATCGCAACATCAATCGCAACTACAACAAACGGCCCAACAACAACAACAACAACAACAACAACAACAACTACAACAATCATCCCAACAACAATAATAACCGCAACAACAACAACAACAATCAGAAGCAACTATGCCAAAGGTGTGAAAAGAATCACTCGGGGTTCTGCACCAAATTTTGCAACAAGTGTAAAAGAAATGGTCATAGCGCGGCGAAGTGTGAGGTCTACGGACCAGGGGTTAATAGAACGAAAGGAACAAATGGTGTCGGAACGAGTAATGGCGGAGCAAGTAGTGTCGGAGCAAGTTATGCCAATGTAGTTTGTTATAAATGTGGAAAACCAGGCCACATTATTAGAAATTGCCGGAACCAGGAGAACACGAATGGACAAGGCCGTGGAAGAGTTTTCAATATTAATGCGGTAGAGGCACAGGAAGACCCGGAGCTTGTTACGGGTACGTTTCTTATTGAA